>NC_142799.1:12058215-12313215 GCF_049724085.1 Artemia sp. Qi Xiang Cuo
CTCTTTGAAAAGGTCTATACAAGGTCCAGAATAACATAGAAATTGCTATAGCTTCGTGCAAATCCAGAAGGCCATGTGAGGGAGCTCTGAATCTCTTTGAAAAGGTGTATGCAAGGTCCAGAATAACACAGAAAGGAACATAAAGTCGTAGAATTCCATATGTACTTACTACTAGGCGCGCTGGTAAAATAGTTTGACGAATGCATGGCAACTTTCTTGTCTTCCAATTTAGATGGTGTATTTATTTATTGTTTGTATGATAAATTATAGATCAAAGATTTTGTTTTAGTTGCTATTTTGGATAAATTTCTAGTTGGTCATATGATTTAGCTATGATAAAAGAGAAAGCTTTATTCGATGCCTTTTTTATGCTCTTTCGTAATTCAATAATCGCTTCTGGGGTTAATTGCATCTTGAGCCCTTAAAGAGGCCCCAGAGGTATTTTATTTATGTAACCACACCAAGAAGTTATCAATACTAGTTAAGGCATTCAAAAGTGGTAGTTTATAAATAAATTGTTGAAGAGTAATATACTAAAAAGATACTTATTTATAATAATACAAACCTCATTTAATAGGCCACTAAAATATAAACTGTTTTCCTACCGTTTTAATTTAAGTGTGCGTTTTTTAATGCCGTCGACTGAAAATAGCACTAAATTTTCCGATTTGAAACTTTGCCCTCGACTAACAATAGCGTCGAACTGTCGGAAACTGTCTTACTTTGAGTCGTCGCGGAGTTTACTTTTTAATCTCTAGCAATAGAGGAATAGAGGGCTCCACAATGAATACACACTATATTGAAGGGAGCCAATGTCTTTTAATTTACACTTGCACAGTTCACGGCATCTGTGTGGGTTTTTACTGGGTTTTCCATCACAGTTTGTTGATTTAATCTAGTACTTGATTTCTATGAGCCACTTGAAGGCGTGCAGATCCCAAATAAAAGATTTTCAAAGATTTATGACTGACCATGTCCATAAGACTTTGAAGACAATTGGGCAACTAAGATTCTTCTCATTATATGGGCTTTGCCTACAGGGAAAGCCTACTAAAATTGCAATGGGGATGATCAAGATTTTTGGGTTATCAGTTCTAAGTCAAGATTAGTTTTTGAGTATTTCAGTAGAAAAAAATTATTTGAAATATCCAGGTAATCTGGTACAAGGTTTGAAGTAAAAGCCTAAGCATTTTCTTCAATGAAAAGCAAAGCTTTGTCTATTGCTAGAGATTAAAAAGTAAACTCTGTGACAAGTCAAATTCAGACAGTTCCCAACAAATTTGGTGCAATTGCTAGTTGATGGCAAAGTTTCGAATCACAAAATTCAGCGCTGTTTTAGTCGACGGCATTCCAAAAACGCAGACTTAAATTGAAACGGTAGGAAAACGGTTTATAATTGAGTGGCCTAATTATTAGGGTTTGTAGTGTTATAAATAAGTATCTTTGGAGTATATTGCTCTTGGAAAACTTAATTATAAAGTAGTTATATGTTTTTACCATTTTTTAATACCTTAACTAGTGTTGATAACTTCTTTGTGTGGTTACAAAATCTAAATACCTTTGGGGCCCCTTTAAGGTCTCAAGATGCCATCAGCCACAGAAGCAATTATTGAATTATAAAAGAGCATAAAAAAAGGCATTAAAAGACGTTTTCACTTTCATCCTAGCTAAATTATATGACCCACTAGAAATTTTTCGTCTTTTCTTGTCTTGCATGTGGCTCACCAATTCACTGTGACTTCTTTTTAAGTTGCCCCTCTTCAAAAAACAGCAAAAAAATCACACACATTATACCATTGTAGTAAAAAATAATTGTCAGATAATTCAATAAGTGTTTGTTTTATCTCTGTTGATTAGGTCTTATTGATCACGTATTTTCTTTTGTTTGGAATTTCCAAACAGTGAGTAGGCCTACTTTTGCCGTCGGTTAGTATTTGTTGGTACTGTTGTCCATGGTTGTCGACAGTCTTTCAAGAGTATACACTAATTCAACCCAATTTATGTACTGGCCTTAGTAAATGAAATAGATTTTTCACTTTTTCATTCTTACTAAACAAAATATTTTTCTTCATTTGTAGGATTAGATTTTTTTTCTTCATTTCTTCTCTTTTACTTTTCTTTTTGTCGAAATTCGACAATTACTTTCTGATTAATCAAATAAAATGACTAGTGTCAAATACTTGAGTTTCAAGTAACAATCTTTTAAAGGATGTAAGTAGAGGTCTAAGTACCATATTGCTTACACATATAGGAATCTCCATGCTATTTGCTTACACATATAGGAATCTCCATGCTATTTGCATAGATTATGTTCAATCCTGTGCTATTTGGGATTGTGTAATATGTTATGAAGGACAGGTTTCCAAGGTAGATTACCAGACCGGCTATTTGGCAAGGTATAATGTGGTCAAATACGTTTTGAGAGTATGCAGTTTGTTATTAAAAAATTGGACACTACAATCAGAATTGTTTGATTGACATTTAAAGAGTGGTAATGAGATTTGCGAATTGGAGTGTAGGATTTTGCGAATTTGATCCTATTATGGATTGACTTGAAATAAAAAATTTTAACAAGAAATGGCTGAAAAGTGTTTTGGGGGAGATGGGGATGATGGTGTACTGTATAATACACAAGTGATGTTTGGACAGTGTTGTCAATTTAAAAACAATCGGAATTCATTGATTGACATTTGCAAAAAAGGGGTAATTAGTGATTGGATAATTTTTTAACATGAAATCTCTAAATAAAATATTTTTGGAGCATGTACTTGACGATGGAGATAAAAGGTTAAAGTGATTAGCAATTACGAGCAAGGATTCCCCCCACTGGTTCCTGGCAGTAAGCTACATCAAGTTGAAAATTTGACAGAATGAGGTATTTGAGGTGGAACTTGAACTAAATCAAAATACACTATGTGCACGCAGATTTTCAAAATGGCTTATCTCAAAAAGGGATTTGTGTATTAAGTTGGAACTTTCAGAGAGTGCTTAAAGGGAAAGTAAATTCACCAGAAGGAAATATGTGCACGCTCAGGCCTGGATAAAAGGGTTAAAGTGATTAGCAACTACGAGCAGGGATTCGCCCACTGGCTCCTGGCAGTAGGCTACGCATATCAAGTTGAAAATTTGACAGAATGAGGTATTTGAGGTGGAACTTGAACTAAATCAAAATACACTATGTGCACCCAGATTTTCAAAATGGCATATCTCAAAAAGGGATTTGTGTATTAAGTTGGAACTTTCAGAGAGTGCTTAAAGGGAAAGTCAATTCACCAAAAGGAAATATGTGCACGCTCAAGCCTGGATAAAAGGGTTAAAGTGATTATCAATTACGAGCGAGGATTCCCCCATTGGTTCCTAGCACTAGGCTATGCATATCAAGTTGAAAATTTGACAGAATGAGGTATTTGAGGTGGAACTTGAACTAAATCAAAATGCACTAGGTATACGCAGATTTTCAAAATGACATATATCAAAAAGGGATTTTCGTATTAAGTTGGAACTTTCAGAGAGTGCTTAAAGGGAAAGTCAATTCACCAAAAGGAAATATGTGCACGCTCAGGCCTGGATAACAGGGTTAAAGTGATTAGCAATTATGAGCGAGGATTCCAACTTCTGCAGTAGGGTTCTCTGATATGCTGAATCTGATAGTGTGATTTTTATTAAAGTTTTACGACTTTTAGAGGATATTTCCCACTGTTTTCGAAAATGTGGCAAGTTTTCTCAGGCGCCTAACTTTTGACGGGTATAACTAAACTTGGTGCAACTTATATATTTGAAATCAACACACAAATATAATTCTTTCGCTGTATCTTTTGGTATCAAAATTCTCTTTTTTAGAGTTTCGGTTACTATTGAGCTCGGTCGCTCCTTACTCTCTTTTGATAGTACTAAAGAACTTTCAACAGAGAACTTTCAAAACTTTAGATATCTCTTTTGAAAGTACTAAAGAACTTTAGCGTAAAGAGTGGGGATTTTTCTTCATGGACAATCCCCTTCTTCCATACAAAATCCCTCCATGGAAAGATGGTCCCACGTAAAATCCTCCCCCGACCCCTCCCCCATCAGAAAAAGTCCGCCCTGAAAACGTCTATATACTTCCCAATAACGAAAACTATATGTAAACAATGGGCAAAGTTCATAACTTGCAGCCCTTCCCTTGGAGACTATTGGGGGATTAAGTCATCCTCAAAGACATAGTTATTAGATATTTCGACTATGCTGAACAAAATCGCTTTCTAAAAATTTGGATCATGTAACTTTGGGAAAATTGAGCATTGAATGGAGCATAGTTGCCCCTTCAGTTTTTGTTCACTTAAACAGGGCACTAGAACTTTTAATTGTCGTTCAAATGAGCCCTACAGTAGGGTGTACGCTACTATCCTAAGCTTCTGCTGAAGCTAGCTTCGAATATTGAACCTAAGAGATTCATATTACCATGGTTACGAAGTGCTTATAGAATTGGTGGTCTTTAAAAAGACCGTTGGATAGTCATGGGTGTAATGACTATTGTAAAAATTCATCATTGTTTGTCATCCACTCAGTGTGATTCCAATCTATATCACGGATTTGTTTGTTCTTCTTCTTCCTAGGATATCTCACACACATATTCCGAGAAGGAATATCTATCGGTACCCTTTTGCTAAGAAATCGAACCTTGTCCTCTGGGTTGTGTATTTTACTCGGAAATACCTCACAATTAAAATCTTCCAAGTTGAATATTGGTATATCTGATTTGCATTTTCGATTAAAAGTTTATCAGTGGGCACATTCCCTTTTGTGTACAGTGCTGTTACGCCAAAAAAACAGCATATCTCTCTAACTTCCTCTTGTACATAGGATAAATCCTTCCCTTTGTTATAGGATGGAAGTATCATTCTATTATATAAACCTATTTTGTTTATAGAGTATAGTGTATTGCGCCACCTGTCTTCATTGTTGTCATACATATTGTAGTTTATATGCCAGTGGTAACAAGAGACTTCTTTATGATCTGTAGTCAGCAGTAGAAACGCATATTCAAAAATCACTCCACATGACGATTTCTTCAAGCCAATGTATTCGCAATCGAAAACACCATACATCCTTGAAGTTGTATCGATAGAATAGATATTCAAACTGTATAAAATTACAATTAGAAACTCGATTTTATACTAAAGAAACTGAATATATTAACACATACCCAAGACGCCCTGGTTTATATTTAATAAACTATTTTTATTATTAAGGCATCAGAATATTTATCTTTGTGAATGACAAGTAACAATTTTCCTTAAATTGGAATATTAGATAGATATCACATGTAAACAAGAAACTGCCGGTGTTTTAGAAGTAAATTTATCACACCTAGAAGAGACTCACATCTCATTACCTCAAATATACACGCTAATTCGGTTTCATCTCGTGACATATTTTTACATGTCAATTGCTAAAGAGCTTTATTCATCTCAAACATAGAACTCAGACCTAGGTTTTTTAGATTTTCGTGGATGTTTGTTTACTGGAGTTTATTATTTGAGAAGTTAACTTTAGTATTTTGTGGTTTGACGTGCCTGAAATCATGAATTTGAATAGTTAATTAACTGTTTGGGTTTTCAGACCAAGATTTTTTAGATTTTGGTGGGTTTTGGGATCCCGGGGTTTATTATTTGAGAAGTTAACTTTAGTATTTCGTGATTTGACGTGCCTGAAATCATGAATTAGAATAGTTAATTAGCTGTTTGGGTTTTCAGACCTAGTTAGATTTTCGTGGGTGTTAGGTTCCCGGAGTTTGTTATTTGAGAAGTTAACTTTAGTATTTCGTGGTTTGACTTGCCTGAAATCATGAATTAGAATATTTAGTTGGCTGTTTGGGGATTTTCAGACCTAGGTTTTTTAGGTTTTCGTGTGTGTTTGACTCCTGGGGTTTATTATTTGAGAAGTTAACTTTAGTATTCTGTGGTTTTACGTGCCTGAAATCATGAATTAGAATAGTTAATTAGCTGTTTAGGGTTTTCAGACCTAGGCTTTTTAGATTTTCGTGGGGGTTTGTTTCCTGGAGTTTATTATTTGAGAACTTAACTTTAGTATTTCGTGGTTTGACGTGCCTGAAATCATGAATTAGAATAGTTAATTAGCTGTTTAGGGTTTTCAGACCTAGGTTTTTTAGATTTTCGTGGGTGTTTGTTTCCTGGAGTTTATTATTTGAGAATTTAACTTTAGTATTTCTTGGTTTGACGTGCCTGAAATCATGAATTAGAATAGTCAATTAACTGTTTGGGTTTTCAGACCTACGTTTTTTAGATTTTCGTGGGTTTTTGGTTCCTGGGGTTTATTATTTGAGAAGTTAACTTTAGTATTTCGTGATTTGACGTGCCTGAAATCATGAATTAGAATAGTTAATTAGCTGTTTGGGTTTTCATACCTAGTTTTTTAGATTTTCGTGGGTGTTAGGTTCCTGGGGTTTATTATTTGAGAAGTTAACCTTAGTATTTCGTGGTTTGACATGCCTGAAATCATGAATTAGAATATTTAATTGGCTGTTTGGGGATTTTCAGACCTAGGTTTCTTAGGTTTTCGTGTGTGTTTGACTCCTGGGGGTTTACTAATTGAGAAGTTAACTTTAGTATTTTCTGGTTTTACGTGCCTGAAATCATTAATTAGAATAGTTAATTAGCTGTTTAGAGTTTTCAGACCTAGGTTTTTTAGATTTTCGTGGGTATTTGTTTCCTGGAGTTTATTATTTGAGAAGTTAACTTTAGTATCTCTTGGTTTGACTTGCCTGAAATCATGTATTAAAGTGGTTAATTGGTTGTTTGAGGTTTTCAGACTTAGTTTTTTTTTATTTCCATGTGTGTTTGGCTCCTGGAGTTTATTAGCTGTTTAGGGTTTTCAGACCTAGGTTTTTTAGATTTTCGTGGGTGTTTGTGTCCTGGAGTTTATTATTTGAGAAGTTAACTTTAGTATCTCGTGGTATGACTTGCCTGAAATCATGGATTAAAGTGGTTAATTGGTTGTTTTGAGGTTTTTAGACTTAGTTTTTTTTTCCATGTGTGTTTGGCTCCTGGAGTTTATTATTTGAGAAGTTAACTTTAGTATTTCGTGTTTTTTTTACTTGCCTGAAATCATGAATTAGAATATTTAATATGCTGTTTGGGGTTTTCAGACTTAGGTTTTTTATATTTTCTTGGGTGTTTGATTCCTGGGGTTTATTATCTGAGAAGTTAACTTTAGTATTTCGTGGTTTGACGTGCCAGAAATCCTTAATTAGAATAGTTAATTAGCTGTTTGAGGTTTTCAGGCCTAGGTTTTTTAGATTTTCGTGGGCGTATCTGATGAAATAATTTAGGTCGTATGATCAATTTAATTTATTTTTTAATGCAGTAGTTTTTCAGTAAGGACATTCGATAATCTAAAAGTGTTTAATTCAAACTTTTACCTTGACCATCGATGTTGTTAGCAGAATTTCAAAAGGATCCTTTATGAGTGCTGGCGTATCTGATGAAATAATTTAGATCGTATGATCAATTTAATTTATTTTTTAATGCAGTAGTTTTTCAGTAAGGACACTCGATATCCTAAAAGTGTTTGATTCAAACTTTTACATTGAGCATCGATATAGTTAGCAGAATTTCAAAAGGATTGTTTATGAGTGCTAGCGTATCTGATGAAATAATTTAGGTCGTATGATAAAACAGCTAATTAACTATTCTAATTCATGATTTCAGGCACATCAAACCACGAAATACTAAAGTTAACTTCTCAAATAATAAACTCCAGGAAACAAACACCCACGAAAATCTAAAAAACCTAGGTCTGATTTCTATGTTTGAGATGAATCAAGCTCTTTAGCAATTGATATGTAAAAATATGTCACGAGATGAAACCGAATTAGTGTGTATATTTGAGGTAATGAGATGTGAGTCTCTTCTAGGTGTGAGAAATTTACGTCTAAAACACCGGCAGTTTCTTGTTTACATGTGATATCTATCTAATATTCTAATTTAAGGAAAATTGTTACTTGTCATTCGCGAAGATAAATATTCTGAGGCCTTAATAATAAAAATAGTTTATTAAATATAAACCAGGGCGTCTTGGGTATGTGTTAATATATTCAGTTTCTTTAGTATAAAATCGAGTTTCTAATTGTAATTTTATACAGTTTGAATATCCATTCTAGCGATATAACTTCAAGGATTTCGATTGCGAATACATTGGCTTGAAGAAATCGTCATGTGGAGTGATTTTTGAATGTGCGTTTCTACTGCTGAGTACAGATCATCAAGAAGTCTCTTGTTACCACTGGCATATAAACTACAATATGTATGACTACAATGAAGACAGGTGGTGCAATACACTATACGTTATAAACAAAATAGGTATGTATAATAGAATGATACTTCCATCCTATAACAAAGGGAAGGTTATTATCCTATGTACAAGAGGAAGTTAGAGAGATATGCTGTTTTTTGGCGTAACAGCACTGTACACAAAAGGGAATGTGCCCACTGATAAACTTTTAATCGACAAATGCAAATCAGATATACCAATATTCAACTTGGAAGATTTTAATTATGAGGTATTTCCGTGTAAAATACACAACCCAGAGGACGAGGTTTGATTTTGTAGCAAATGGGTACCGATAGATATTCCTTCTCGAAATATGTGTGTGAGATATCCTAGGAAAAAGAAGAACAAACAAATCCGTGATATAGATTGGATTCACACTGAGTGGATGACAAACAATTATGAATTTTTACAACAGTCATTACACCCATGACTATCCAATGGTCTTTTTAAAGACCACCAATTCAATAAACACTTCGTAACCATGGTAATATGAATCTTTTAGGTTCAGTATTCGAAGCTAGCTTCAGCAGAAGCATAGGATAGTAGCGGACACCCTACTGTAGGACTCATTTGAACGACACTTAAAAGTTCTAGTGCCCTGTTTAAGTGACCAAAAAACTGAAGGGGCAACTATGCCCCATTCAATGCTCAATTTTCCCAAAGTTACACGATCCAAATTTTTAGAAAGCCATTTTGTTCAGCATAATCGAAATATCTAATAACTATGTCTTTGAGGATGACTTAATCCCCCCACAGTCTCCAGGGGAAGGGCTGCAAGTTATGAACTTTGCCCATTGTTTACATATATTTTTCGTTATTGGGAAGTATACAGACGTTTTCAGGGCAGACTTTTTCTGATGGGGGAGGGGGTCGGGGGATGAATTTACGTGGGAACATCTTTCCATGGAGGGATTTTGTTTGTAAGAATAGGATTGTCCATGAAGGAAAATCCCCACTCTTTACGCTAAAGTTCTTTAGTACTTCCAAAAGAGATATCTAAAGTTTTGAAAGTTCTCTGTTGAAAGTTCCTTAGTACTATCAAAAGAGAGTAAGCAGCGACCCAGCTTTATAGTAACCGAAACTCTAAAATACGGAATTTTGATACCAAAAGATACAGCGAAAGAATTAGATTTGTGTGTTGATTTCAAATATATAAGTTGCACCAAGTTTAGTTATGCCCGTCAAAGGTTAGGTGCCTGAGAAAATTTGCCACATTTTCGAAAAAAGTGGGAAATATCCTCTAAAAGTCGTAAAACTTTAATAAAAATCACACTATCAGATTCAGCATATCAGAGAACCCTACTGCAGAAGTTGGAATCCTCGCTCATAATTGCCAATCACTTTAACTCTTTTATCCAGGCCTGAGCGTGCACATATTTCCTTTTGGTGAATTGACTTTCCCTTTAAGCACTCTCTGAAAGTTCCAACTTAATACACAAATCCCTTTTTGAGATATGTCATTTTGAAAATCTGCATGCACATAGTGTCTTTTGATTTAGTTCAAGTTCCACCTCATATACCTCATTCTGTCAAATTTTCAACTTGATATGCATAGCCTAGTGCCAGGAACCAATGGGGGAATCCTTGCTCGTAATTGCTAATCACTTTAACCCTTTTATCCAGGCCTGAGCGTGCACACTTTCCTTTTGGTGAATTGACTTTCCCTTTAAGCACTCTCTGAAAGTTCCAATTTAATAAACAAATCCCTTTTTGAGATATGCCATTTTGAAAATCTGGGTGCACATAGTGTATTTTGATTTAGTTCAAGTTTCACCTCAAATACCTCATTTTGTCAAATTTTCAACTTGATATGCGTAGCCTACTGCCAGGAACCAGTGGGGGAATCCCCGCTCGTAATTGCTAATCACTTTAACCCTTTTATCCAGGCCTGAGCGTGCACATATTTCCTTTTGGTGAATAAACTTTCCCTTTAAGCACTCTCTGAAAGTTCCAACTTAATACACAAATCTCTTTTTGAGATATGCCATTTTGAAAATCTGTGTGCACATAGTGTATTTTGATTTAGTTCAAGTTCCACCTCAAATACCTCATTCTGTCAAATTTTCAACTTGATATGCGTAGCCTACTGCCAGGAACCAGTGGGGGGAATCCTCGCTCGTAATTGCTAATCACTTTAACCTCTTTTCTCCATCGTCAAGTACATGCTCCAAAATATTTTACTTAGAGATTACATGTTAAAAAATTATCCAATCACTAAATACCCCTTTTTTGCAAATGTCAATCAATGAATTCCGATTTTTTTTAAATTGACAACACTGTCCAAACATCACTTGTGTATTAAAAAGTACACAATCATCCCCATCTCCCCCAAAATACTTTTCAGCCATTTCTTGCTAAAATTTTTTATTTCAAGTCAATCCTTAATAGGATCAAATTCGCAAAATCCTACACTCCAATTCGCAAATCTCATTACCCCTTTTTAAATGTCAATCAAACAATTCTGATTGTAGTGTCCAATTTTTTAATAACAAACTGCATACTCTCAAAACATGTTCGACCACATTATATCATGCCATATATATATTATGAATTAGAAATCTGGCCTACATAAATTATGTCAGAAACCTGTCCTTCATAACATATTACGTAATCCCAAATAGCACAGGATGGAACACAGTCTACGCAAATAGCATGGAGATTCCTATATGTGTAAGCAAATAGCATGGAGATTCCTATATGTGTAAGCAATATGGTACTTAGACCTCTACTGATGTAATTATCATATTTTTTTCCTAATTCTATCTTTTTAAAGTGTACATCAGGAAATGAAAAGCAAACTTGACAAAAAGAAAAAATTGATAAACAAAGATTTTAAAAACACGGTAAAAACTGAACTAAACTTTTCAAAGTCTAATCTGAGCAAGTCAAATAAACAATTTATAAAATTTAGAAATAAGATTCATTGCTGTTCTGGTTTTATTTTAAGTTCAGAAATTCAATACCTTCGAGAATTTTCTCGATTTTTTTTATCTCCGCAGATATCTTCAGTAATGGTTTAAAAAACAAAAGAAAATCGTCCGAAACAACCTCAGAGTAAGTGCGGACCTGTGACAGGTCGCTTCAAACACCTTGTAATACAGTTATAAAACTTTCAATTATTGGTTTTCTAAGCCGGAAGACCCCAGACTGCCAATTTGCCATAAAAATTTAAGCCGTTTTCAGGACAAAAAACATAAATAGATACATAAACAATTATTTTATCTCTTTAAATGAGCAATATAATGTGTATATATTTTTGTTTATATATGTGTATGTTTCAATGTATTTTTTCTCTAAAACGGCTCCATGTTTTTATAAGAAAAATCCCTTGAGTAACGTAATTTTTATGAGAATATTTTAAGAGAACATATTTTATCACCCCCCCCCCTCCTCCAGGAGTGATCGTAGACAATCAAATATGACAAAACCAGTTCGAGCAGCTAAGGTAGAGGGTATTTAAAAATATCTGAAATAATGATAGAAAAAAATATGTATTTCATTGTTCTTCATTTTTTTTATCATTACTTCAGACATTTTTTAATACCCTTTATATCTTACATCTTTAAATGAGCAGTAACCGAATATGAATACATATATAATTTGTTTTCGAGAATAGTTCCTAGTTTTTTGTAAAAAAGTCTATGTAGGGCACAAGTATTAGAAAACTCGTTAAGATCCTTATTTTTTGAGAAAAAAATCATGTCAGTTGACATAAATTGGTTTTTTCATGACGTCATATACTAACATAAAAGTTTGAATTCATGCTACATCCATGGACGACGCCATATACACTATATAACGTCATTTATAAACGATTGTCGTCTAGGGAGATCATCAGTCTATTAACCGTTCTCAAGGGAGATCTATGAGTTTATTCTTGAAAGCAAGCAGTTATACAAGTATAAGAAATTTGCCTAGAGGAAGACCCAAAAAATAAAAAAATTGTAAGTGTCAAAAATTACGATATATTGGAATCATCTGAACTATTCAGCGTAAAAATTTCAAGAGAATGACCTGAACAACTTAAATTCACAATGGATGAAAATCAACAACAAAGGCCATCAAAACAAACAAGACCAATACGAGCAGCTAAAGCAAAGGACATTGAAAAATATCTGAAGTGTCAAATTGAAAGCGAAGAGTGAAGAGAAACGTGGTTAGAAGACGAGCAACACCAAATTTCAGAACATATCAAATAAAAAGTGAAGTACAAAGACATTGTCGTTAAGAGATATGCGATCGCAAGCTTGAGAACAAGCAAATAAGAAAGTGAAGAAGAAAAAATTTTGCGGCTTGAAGACCAGTAGTGGCGAGTATCAGAACATGTCAAAAGTGAGCGTGGAGAAGAAAGCAATTTTAATTTAAAAGATATAATTCGGGGGAACTGGCTGCGTTAGAACAATCTTGGGATTGAACACCCTCCCCAGCCTTGATTGTTCAAGTAGGATATACATTAAACCTTGGCAATACCACCAGATCCCAAAGAAGAATTTCCCATACTCGTCAGAAGTCTTTAGAAAAGCACGATATTTTTTTTTATAATATTCTCTACCTGAAAAAGGTCAATTGGTCGGATGTAGCACTTATCTCAGCTAACTCCCAAAAAACTTTTAGGATTATATCTTTTAGTATGATCTTCACTTCCTCTACTTTGCTGGGATCAGGACTTCTAGTGTAGCTTCTTATCTTAAGCCTTTTTTCTCTGTCTTTAAGCCATATATCATGAATTTTCTTCGATTTTGGAAGATCGGGGTCAAAAAACTGATCATAAAGTCTTTTCAACTCTTCTACATTCAAACTTACATCAAGATTTCTTTCACGTTCATAAAAATCAAAATAATGATTTTTTGAATTATTGGTACAATTCAAGAAACATTTAAATAAATCTTTCATTTCTACTGAGTTGAGAGCACTTTTAACTGTTGATCCAAAAATATAAAAAGTAATGATTTTCCTATCAACTCTAGATATGGTTGATGCTAACTCACTCAGGTTGCAAATGACACAGCTTTTATTTATTCCACATTCAGTATCTTGCTATAAGAAGGATGTCTGTCCACTAGCTGCTTTATATAAATAAAATAAAATATTAACCGGTTTGTAAATGAGGCGCAGCTTTTTGCCCCCAAATATCCAACCCAACAAGAGTTTCTCCTTTTTTTTTAATTAATATTAAGAAAGGAAAAAAATCATGTCAATTAGGATATTGATAAAATATATTTTTCTTTGTACTTACCTTGATGTATTTACAAAAAAAAAATACACCAATAATTTTTACTTCCATGTAAAAATATATTTTACAAGGGAGATAAAAATTACAAAATTGAATGGTTGATTTTTTTACCGTTATTAATAAGTAATTTCATCAGAATAGTAACAAAAAGTAATATACAAACACCATTAAGTTCTTAGGCATCGAAGTCGTGGTAAAAACAGTTTTTGTATTAAAAACCTAATTTTACAACTACTTTGGCCAAAAGAAAAGGGGTGATAGATCATTTCATAGAAAAAAAGATTAGAAACTGATAAATATTCTCAGAGCGAAAAAAAAAACATAAATTAGACTAATCAATAGAGCATATTCACTTTAAAGATGCAGGCGAAAAATCTTAGTTTGATAAAAAATTTCCATAACCCTTTTTCAATTACCACAACAGTTATCCCATTTGTTGTTCCCTCTTGGGGACTTTTTCATAACCTTATAATAAAGGTGGTTGTCAAATAATAAAAAAATTCTGCTTTTTCTAAAATAGCTAGAACAATATATTTTTAAGGGCGAAAATGGAAAAATCCAATAATTTTTATGATGGTGAGCTTTGACACAGGCACTTAAGAGACTAAATCATGAGCTCAAATTTTTAAAGTCAAAGATTGAGAACCTGGGACAAAATAAATTGTAACTTGCAAATTTACCCCGCAACTTGCAGGCCTTTTATATGTGTTTAGACAAAAAACATTATTTTGATATCGTGTATAGAAATAAATCACATATTTTTTTAACTTATTTATTTTCAGATTCAATATCGGTTTAAGACATTTTAAAAATTAGTTGCCAGTGAAGCTGCCTACCCTAATAAGCCCATTTGACACCTTTTTCATTCGGATATTTTTTTTTATTTACATTTGTTTTTATAAATGATGCAGCATGTATTTTCTAATATCTAGTCATTTGCTTCAAGTAACGTGTCTTATACCAAAGAAACATGTCTTTTTCAGCAGTTAGATTTATTTCTACGTATTTTATAGATATTTGTTTTGTGAATTCAAATGTGTCATTTTGCTATCCAATATTCTTCGTAAAATATATTATATAATATTTTAGTAACTATGTATTGTAAGATGCAAAATCTCTCTTTTGACATTCAAAACCTTTGAGCTCCAGTAAAGCTAATTACGTTAATGAACAAATTTGACATGTTTTTGATATAAATAAATTTTTCTAAATATTGTATAAAAAACCTTCTTATGTACCGTAACATTTTTATTTTTATGTGTTTTTAAGAATGACAAAATCCCTATTTTCCTCCATCTAAAGTCTTTGGCTTCAAGTAGAACGTCTTACCCAAAGAAATACATTTCTTTGAAGGTGAATTTATTTTCTATGTCCTTTATGCATACTTTCTTCTGAAAATTTAATTATCATTTTGCTGTTAAACATATTGTGTAAAAGTGTGTTACCACATATTCTTCAAACTATTCATATAAATATGCAATATCTGTTCTCAGACATTTAAAACTTATAGCTTTCAGTAAAGCCACATGTCCTAAAGCAAACTTGACATGTATTTTATATAAATGCCATTATATGAGGCTATTATATAATGTTTTTTAATATAATATTTCCTTTTCAAAATAAGACGAAGTATAGTTTCTAATATCTCAAGCCTTTTGTTGAAAATAAAGCTTCTTACCCCAAGAAGACCTCTGTTACGACACTGGCTCATTTTCCTTCTTTGACCTTTTTCTTTTCGACGTTGTCTCATTTTTCTATCGCACAAAAAGAGTATCACAAGTGTGACAGCAGCACAGATCCAGATCTTGAATGTCAGTGACATTGTGTTCAAATAGTTCTGGAAAAAAAATTCACAAGAATTTATTATTTTGAACTTAACTCTTAAATGAAGCCCTTTGGCTTCATTAAAGGTCAATTTATGCCAGAAAACCACAATTATTTCTCTTAGTCCTCTTGAAATAACAGTTTTTGTTGCACTATCTCGTTCTTATGAATGTTGCCTAGTTTAACCGACATCAATAAATGACAAATCCCAATACTTTTCTTGTTTCATAATTAGAAAGTATTTAGAGAAACAAGACTTTTTCCCCATTATTACAGTATTTACTTTTCAAATATTATTTCCAATTCTTTCCTATTTTACTACCATTATATACAGTTCTGAAAGTTTTTGCCGGACATATTCCAAGGTTCTAGGCGTTTACCCCCCCCCTCCCCCGGAAAATACCCCCCTATATATTTACAAATAAGGGGGGAAGTATTTGGACAGTTTGAAGTCACAAAACAATTGTTTCTAGCTATATGGCCACTAAAAAACTACAGAAGAATAGCGAGGTATCTGGAAATTTTGTTAAAAAAAAAAAAAAATCCAGTATAAAATAAATATAATTTTTCATTTAAGTGTTTTTTGTTCAATGACCGTTTTTCCAAGTATTAAACACTATTATTAGGTTAATGTAGTGGTTCATTTAAGTGCTTTATGATGATTGCTGATCAAAATTTATGTTATTTTTGCCTTTCATTTATGTTATTTTTACTATGTTCATGGCCGTATATTTGGCTTTAAAATACACTTATATTTCTATCTATCTAATATGAAGAATAATTGTACCAATCACATTTTGCATGCAGACTCGCTATACTTTACCCCCCCCCCCCCTAGCGTGTAAATCTATAGCCCAAATTTATTTCTAAAGTAACGAAGAAATTAACGAAAAAACCAGTGTGTTCTAGCATTATACACACCATAAACTCGAGTGAGTGACGCATAATACACAAGTACCGAAATTCCTTCACCCTACAGAAATAAAAAAAAAGAAATTCTGAAATTTGAAACGCCTTTCCGCGGGGGGTTTTTTCTGGAGAATAACCACCGGGGGGGGGGGTAAACGCCGGCCACCATATTTCAACTATTTGATTTCATTGTTCTTTTTTTTACGAGTTTGTTAGGTTAGTTTGGTCCCTATTTAAGGTCCCTATTAAGTTAGTTTCTTGCCCTATTAAAGTCAGTTTGGTCCAAACTTTTTATCTATATTTCAATTTATTTTGAATCCGATCACTGTCAAGCTATTGCAATTTTAAAAAAAATTTAAAAGACAGACTATTAAGACAAGTGGTTGAATAAAAATAGCGTTGTCGTGGAACAGCTACAATACAATTGTATACCCACTTTTGATGCCCTCTTAAAAAATAAGCTTATGGATTATCTGTGAGCAAAGATAATTCATCCATTTTCAACATGTAATTTAAACTCAAGAGTCAGCTGAAAAAGTCAAGGATGGAAAAGTGCGGACATAGCCCTTTGAGTAAGAGAAAAGAGTGCAACTACGAACAAGAAAATTTTAACGCTTTGAAAGCTTAAGCTATTTCGATGGTTTTTACTGATTATAACGTGAGTACTCTCCCCTCCTCTCTCTCAACGCTCTTTTTTCTTATCTCTTTCTGTTTTACCCTCCTGTTCCTCAATCTCCATGTCCTTCTTCTTCTCCTTCTTTCTCACTTATCTTCCAAATTTTCTGCCCTATCTCTGTTTCTTTCTTTTCTATTTCTCAAACCCTTCCTCCTTCTCATATTTCTCTACTGCTTCTCAGTACCCTTTTCGGTCTTCATTCTCTCTCACGCTCTCCCTGCCAATCTCGCTATCTTTCGACCAATCTCACTCTCTATCCCCCTACTGATCTCACTCTCTCTACCAATCTCACCATCCCCTCACCACTCTTTCAGTCTATTCATCTCGCTCTTTCACCCCTTACTCTCTCCTTATTCCTCTTTCTTTCTTCCTAATGCTTTCTCTGCCATCATAGAATGATAAATTTGTTTTGATACTGAACAATGATGTTACAGAAAGTATAATTGTCACTTCTATTTTAAATTTAAATATCAAGGCAGGTTCTTTTTTTCAAATATACTCCTCCCATACTCTTGGTAACCAAGGAGTTGGTAGCAAAAAACTCTGGTAAATGGAGCCATTCCTCCCAAAGATATGCCTATGATACTGATAAGGGGTATTTATAACAAGCCAAATTACACAGTGAATTGTATCTCAAATCAAGGCAGTTTGCACAACAGGAAACATCTAAAGCTGTCAAATTATTCAATAATACTTTTCGAATTATTTTAGCTTCAATCAACAAAGAAGCTAGTAAAATAAATTTGAAAATTGTCGATCGCCTACCAGGAGAATACAAATCGTATAAAAGTTATGACTCTTAAAAAAAATGAAGCAAAGGAGGAATTGAATTTACTCTAGAAATCTTCAATTTAATTGACACAGCAGATTTACCACCACAAGGCTTAAAAATAAAGAAATATACGATAGTTATGCTTTTGCGTAGCTTAGATAGTTCAGAAGGAATGTGTAATGGGTCCCGTCTTATTGTTACTGAGTCATGTAACAACATAATTACATTACATTTTCTCGTTCGAAAAGACAACGTAGCTTGAAAGTTCTGCTACCACCTAAAAATGAACGAAGAACATATAACGAAGTGTGGAAGGAAGCCCTGACAACTACCAACGAAACGTCTTATAGTTAGAGTGATATTTCTTTTTTGATCATCAATGCCTGCCAGACCTTTGTTAAAAAAAAAAGGTTCGGCTACATGTATTTCATAATGACAAAAGACAAGCCGAGGTAAAACGAACCAAACAGATTAAAAATAATAGTGATGATTATTAGGTTTTGGATTTTGACATTGATAAAGTCATAAAGGCCTACCATACTTTTGAAAATCCAAAACCTGGAATAAATAAATTGTTGGAAGAAAAAGAAATTTTTGTCCCTCCACCTGAGCAATTAAAAGAAACAAAGGTGGCGAAATGTCTTTCATAATGACAAAAGACAAACCGAGGGAAAAGATAAAGTTTTTGTTCCACCACCTGAACAATTAAAAGAATCAAAAGTTCGGCGATATGACTTTCACAATGACAAAAGACAACACGAGGCAAAAGTTAAAGGTCCAATAAAAAATTGTAATTTTACAAAGGCATCACGTCTAATTTAAGGTCCATTTGGACGACATGATATCAAGAAAAGGCTCAAATTGTCAGTGCTTAGAAGACAAGTAACAGTTGGAATCCATAAATAGAAGCCTTTGAGAATCCAACTACATTCAACTACGATTATATATTCAATACAGTCATGGGTGGTAGCATTTTGTCTGTCCCAGTGTTTGCACTTTTCCCACTATAGTGTGGATGGTAGCAGCATTGATTTTCTAAGGCTGGGTTAGGGTAGGTTACTGCTTTTCATTTATGTTAGTTTATATTTAGGGGACGAGGCACGTACCATGTAAACCTAACGTCAACTTTGGACTGGTCAGAATAAAGGTGGATCCGTAAGGTCCAACTAACACATTCACTCTTCGTCCAAGTTAAATTTCATTGCAATCCAACAACTCCTTTTTCAAGACCCTTTTATGACAATGTCTTAGGGATCTCTCTCCTGCACGAAATTTATTTTAGATTCAAATCCACAAAATCAATAAATAAAGCGTTATCTTTATCTTCATGTTAATTTTTGTTGAGATTCAACCATCTTTTCTAGTGGAAAGTCTGATCACATAAATTAAGAGACCATTCTCATTATTTTTTCCATAATCTAAAAAAAGACCAAACTTTGGCAAGTGACTTTATGGCTCACAAACATTAATCCAGATCCCAAGCTCCTGTTGCTAGGTATTGTCTTTACGAGAATATAGGGACGAGCCTCCCCCTTACAGATAGATCCCACTCTCTCTCCCCCAAACCACATATGGACCGTGAAAAAAGTACAACTAGGAATCTTTTTCTTGCTGCCCACCAATTTTAGTTGAGATCTGGCAACTTTTGTTTTATGGCCTGATAACAAAGATTAGAACATGGATGACATCAGGAATCGAATAGGTATGATTTGGTTCTACATGGTTCTGACATCAAATAAGCCCTAATAACGATATCCAGATTGACCCTTGGAGAATTGACTCCAGATTGATTCCTAAGAACCTTGAACACAGGCAAAAATGTCAAAGACCTAACTGCGGGATATAATTTTATTTTATATGTGAATTTTATTGATACATGGTTCTATACATTTTATTTTACCCTAGATGATACCCAAACAGTTTTCTTTTAGAGTTAAAACATTTTTGTTTTGTTACTGGGGTACAATGTTTGGTATGATAGAAACCAAATATTGCTGATTTTTTTTAAAGAAAATTTTTCTAAAACTTTATTTTTCTGAAAATTTATATAACTTGGAAATATTTAGAGAAATTTTTCTTCACCGTTTTAGAAGCTCCGGATAGAGTAAAACAGTAAGATGTGTGTATGGTGACATTTTAAAGAATAATAAAATAGATTGGGAGGCCTTTAAACAGAGAATAAATTAGTTTTTAGCAGAAACAAAGCATTTTGAGACCATGTTTAAATAGCAAGTTATCACTTCTCTTGAAGAAAATTCTTTTGAGGCATACCAACTTGAAATTTTTCATCACTTCAATCCTACAGTGTTTAATGGACGGTGAACAAGCTGGGACATTTTTTGCTCTTTGAACAATTGTAGGTGAAGGCTTAGGTCTGACGTATTTTTTTGTTAGATGGGTATAACCAGACACATTATAAAGCTAAACATAGAGGTAAACAAAAATTTTATATCAAAAGTTTGAATTAATCGAACTTAAGAAAAGCTCTTAGTTTGAGTAAATCATTCTAAGTAGAATCACACAATTTTTCAAATTCGTCTTGAGATAAAAAAAAGGAATAATGCTAACTAGGATTTACCATTAGGACTGCAATACTCTGCAACAGCTGATCGAAAATCTTTAAAACTATCTTAAAACTGAATTCCGTTAAATTTCCTTGCATAATGACTTCCTTGGCTGTTCTCCACTATCTGAAAACACGACTCCTGAAAGACAAGAACCATTTGATTAAAATAATATGGGCGTTTAAAAGTTCTATAAGAAGCTTTAGCATAAAGAGTGAGGCTAGTGAGGGGGCAGCCACTTTATACATGTATCAGTTTCTAGTTTTTATAAGTTCTCACGTCCCCCCTTACTGTCATTTGAAAACTTGTTTTTGCCTGCTCTTTAATAGGTTAAATTATTATTTTCATAATTGATGATTTCATAATAAGGATAGTTTTTCAAAATTAATGATTAAATACCTTTGGAACTTTATGACTCGGTAAAGGACTTTAGTTTCCTGTGCATAAATATAACGATGCCTGGGGATTCATTGAGTACCTATATTTTTATATTTGGCAGAGGATGGGGGTAAGCACTGGGCATCTTCAAAACAAAAGCCAATTGCCAACCTTCATTCGAAACTGAATATTGTTGTACATCATGTTCTTTTGTGGCGAATGCTGGCCAACTGTTTCAATGTCACAAAGATTCATAGAGCCCACCAATTCAATCAAAAGCCTTACATGAAGACTTTGTTTACACTTTTTTCAAGAAACCATCTTAAGCAAAAATAAAGGTTAAAAAAGGTCAAAGGCGTTTTGATCGACCCAAAAGAATGTGCCCGAATCACTGCAGATGCAAACTTCACATCATTCACGATCATTGACTCCAATATTGCCCTACAACATAGAAAAAAAGTGTTAAATTAAATAAAAACATTGCTGCTGGCAGTGCCATATTAGATCTTCAAAAACTCGTGTTGGAATGTGTTTAAGCTCCAATCACCGGGGGAAAGACAAGTGCAAGTTTATTATGAAATGCCTTTTGAAAAGTATTGCTTGGTGTTGGGGCATTCAAAAAGCTGTAAAGTAAAGTTGGGGGTGAAAAGGATGGGAACTTCAACTTGTAAAATGGGTTTAGGAAGGACATTAAGAAAATAAATTGTTCTGAAATGCCATTTGAAAAGTATTGCTTGGTGTTGGAGCATTCAAAAAGGCATTATAGTAAAGTTGTGGATGAAAAGGATGGGTACTTCAACTTGTAAAATTGGCTTAGGAATGACATTAAGAAAAGAAATTGTTCTGAAATGACTTTTGAAAAGTATTGCTTGGTGTTGGATCATTCAAAAAGCTGTAAAGTAAAGTTGTGGTGAAAAGGATGGGTACTTCAACTTGTGAAAAGGTTTTTTGAGGGACTTTAAGAAAGGAACTGGTTCTGAAATGCCTTTTGAAAAGTATTGCTTGGTGTTGGGGCATTCAAAAAGCTGCAAAGTAAAGTTGTGGGTGAAAAGGATGGAAACTTCAACTTGTAAAATGGGTTTAGGAAGGACATTAAGAAAATAACTTGTTCTGAAATGACATTTGAAAAGTATTGCTTGGTGTTGGAGCATTCAAAAAGGCTGTATAGTAAAGTTGTGGGTGAAAAGGATGGGTACTTCAACTTGTAAAATGGGTTTAGTAGGGACATTAAGAAAAGAAACTGTTCTGAAATGCCCTTTGAAAAGTATTACTTGGTGTTGGAGCATTCAAAAAGCTGCAAAGTAAAGTTGTGTGTAAAAAAAATGGGTACTTCAATTTTTTAAATGGGTTTAGGAGGGACATTAAGAAAAGAACTTGTTGTGAAATGTATTGAAAAGTATTGCTTGGTGTTGGGGCATTCAAAAAGCTGTAAAGTAAAGTTGCGGCTGAAAAGGATGGGTACTTCAACTTGTAAAATAGGTTTAGGAAGGACATTAAGAAAGTAACTTGTTCTGAAATGCCTTTTGAAAAGTATTCCTGGGTGTTGAAGCATTCAAGAAGCAGTATAGTAAAGTTGTAGGTGAAAAGCATGGGTACTTCAAATTGTGAAATGGGTTTAGGAAGGACATTATGAAAAGAACTTGTTCTGAAATGCCCTTTGAAAAGTATTGCTTGGTGTTGGAGCATTCAAAAGATGTAAAGTAAAGTTGTGGGTGAAATGGATGGGTTGTTCAATTTGTAAAATAGGTTTAGGAGGTACATTAAAAAAAGAACTCATTGTGAAATGCCATTTGAAAAGTATTGCTGGGTTTTGGGGCAATCAAAAAGCTGTAAAGTAAATTTGTGGGTGAAAAGGATAGGTACTTCAACTTGTAAAAATGGGTTTAGGATGGACATTATGAAAAGAACTTGTTCTGAAATGCCCTTTGAAAAGTATTGCTTGGTGTTGGAGCATTCAAAAAAGCTGTAAAGAAAAGTTGTGGGTGAAAAGAATGGGTACTTCAAGTTGTAAAATGGGTTTAGGAAGGACATTAAGAAAAGAAGTTGTTCTGAAATGCCTTTTGAAAGGTATTGCTTGGTGTTGGAGCTTTCAAAAAAGCTGTAAAGTAAAGTTGTGGGTGAAAAGGATGGGTACTTCAACTTGTAAAATGGGTTTAGGATGGACATTAAGAAAATAACTTGTTCTGAAAAGCCCTTTGAAAAGTATTGCTTGGTGTTGGAGCATTCAAAAAGCTGTAAAGTAAAGTTGTGGGTAAAAAGGATGGGTACTTCAAGTTGTAAAATGGGTTTAGGACGGTCACTAAGAAAAGAACTTGTTCTGAAATGCCTTTTGAAAAGTATTGCTTGATCTTGGGGTGTGCAAAAAGTCGTAAAGTAAAGTTGTTGGTGAGTTGTTTTGCCGGTGTTTTGCCCTCTGTTCAAAGGTTTGTCTTAAAACAAATAGTTGGTCAATTGTTCCCATGCCTGGGCGGAATCCCGCTTGATTGGGCCTTGTCTTTGTGTTGCGCTGGATAAAAAAACGATTATGTAGCATTATGGCAAATTTTTTTGCAGCAATGCATATGAGAGAAATCCCGCGATAATTGCTGCATTTGTCTTTTGCCCTTTTTTGAAGATTGGAAGGATGATAGAGTCTCCCAAAGCCTGTGGAACCATCTCTACTTTCCGTATACGACAAGTTAATTTATGAATCCTGCTGACAAGTATTGTCCCACCACACTTGTAAAGTTCAGCTAGAATGGCATCAGGACCAGAGGACTTATTGCTTTTAAGGCAATTGATTGCTTGTTGGACATCATTTAATGTTGGGGAAGCCACATTCACGTCACTGCAAATACTGCTGGGAGAGTTTGGTTCCTAAAGGCCATTAGGGCTACGAATTGGATTATGGCAGCATTGATTATTGTCTATTGCTGTGGAGAGTTGGTACATGTTAAGCAGTTTGTCAAAGTGTTTCTTCCAGCGATTTATTATTTCGGTATTATTTGAAAGTGACTTGCCATTTTCATCTTCAACAGATGTACTAGCAGGCCTATTTGATTTACTCCTGATTAATTTTAGGAGCTGATATATCTTCCTGGTGTCCGATCTGGAGGCGGCGGCTTACATGTCTTCAGCAATTTTCTCACTGTACTGGTTCTAATCATTCTTAGCTGACTGGTGGCATTCTCTTCTCAAGCGTTTGAACAACTCCTATTTTCTGGCCGATGTCTGTTGCTTTTGTTCAGCCAACTGAATTGTGCGTGTTGACATCCACTTTTTGGATAGTCTTTTGTGGTATCCTATCGTAGCTTCCGCAGCCTCGTGGATTGTATTCCGTATGGTCAACCACTCTTCATCCAAACTTTGAGTTTGCTCGTCGTTTGCTTGCACTTGGAGAGCTTCAAAGTGGTTAGACAACTCTAAGCAGAATGCCTGTCACATATTAGGATCATCAAAGCGATTGGTATCAATTCTTCGTGGAGGTTTCCTCTTGGAGCGTGCTGCAAGTCGTAACTCTAGATCTAACTTGACTAGAAGATGATCTGCCCCGTGCTTCGAGCCAGTATCTGCTCCAATGTACGACCTACTATTCGTTACCATTGATTTACAATGGCGGGACATGAAAATGGAATGAATCTGGCTTTTTACTCCACCATCTCTTGAATATCACGTGGCTCTGTGACTGGGATTGTGTTTGAATTAGGTATTGGTAATGACCAAATCATTCGTCATGGCAAAGTAAAGAAGTCTTAATCCCCTGCTACATCTAGCTCCAAGACCGAACTGGCCAATGGCAGACTCAGCATTGGATACTTTTCACTCAATTCTGGCGTTAAAGTCGCCTCCAATAAAGATGAGGTCTCGTTTTGGTACTTTCTTAAGCGTATATTGGATGTTTAACGTGCGGGGGTCACCACTTTTAAAGGAAAAAATGGTGCAAAGGGTTGATATGCCACTTACTGGAGGGGGAGATCCCTCGTCGGCCCCAAATTAATGGGATTTCCGCGGTTACTCCAACGGTTCCGTATACTAACGTGATCGGATGGTCTATGGCCACATTCAAAGCCAAAGTTTACCGATAAGATTTTCTAACTATCTCCTTAGTTCTGACCTAAGCTGAAAAGCTAAAAGAGTACATAAGAAAACCTTAATGTATTCACAACACGTTGTACAAAAGAACTCAAAACGGAACTAAAGGTAAAAATCTGACAAATAATCAATACACTTTGAGACGGGCGCTTGCGCGCGCACCTCTGACCAAAGGCGATGAATGGCCGAATCAAATCAGACTCCCAGCATCCTTTGAAGGTTTTCAAACTCTAAATTTAAGCTGTATGAGTCGTCGCACAACTGGCTTTTTCAACCACTCGCTAATTAGTGGATTCTTCAAACATTGTAATAAAAGTTTTCCTGGGGGTTTAGATATTCAACATAAATGAAGTTAAATTTATAAAAATGGCATTTTTCTGAAACAAAAGGGGCCAAAGGTCCCAACACCTCTCTCCTAAGAAAAATGACCGCCATCACGCCATGGGTTAGAGCACAAAAGAGAAACATAAAATAAATAACACCAACTTCAAAATCACCGAACTTGCTTATCTTCTCTTCTTTTCACCGCTTGGCTCAGGATTCGTCGCCATCCCAACGTCTCCATTGTAGAAACCACCATGGTCTAGATCGTCTAACATCCGCATTTGGTCTCGAAAATGAAAGGTCCAAAGATTCGTAGGAATTCATTGTGCACAGCACAAATTAAAACAAAAATTTTCTTGCTCTCACGAATTTACATTTGAGAGGAGCACAGAATCAGTTTCTGGCACATGTGATGATGCCAGCCATCGTGAAAAATTTGGCTGCACTAACCTCTTAATTTCCATCTGTGGAAACAACCCCACATCTCAATAAAAAAGTAAATTGCCCCTTGGCATAATTTCAAACAGTCTAAGGCTGAAAATGCACAGCCCTGTGAAAACGATAGGAGTTCAGGAAAATGAAGTAAGAATCTGAGCGAACCTTGAATCGCTTTTTTCTGGGTCTTGTCCTCTAAAATAATTGAATGAATAATACTTGGCGATGAGGGATGAAAATAATATTGAACATCTTCCTACAGGGGATCTTCCCCAAGGGATTCCTCCCCCTCATAAAGGAACAAACCCTCTTTTGAGTTAATAAAACCATTATCAGATTTCTTCCCAATTTTTTTTCAATCCAACCCACAATTCAGTATCTCCCAATTTCTCCGTAACTCGTTGTTGACAAGTCAATTCTATGTCATGGGTTTTCGTCTTATCATAATTTCGTAATTTTCCTAGTGGCTCTTGGACCTCTTTGTCCCCCCTATTATTTATGTCATCAAGGCACAGCCCATCCAACATTTTTTTATTTTTTGCCACTGTTGACTGAATCTGCAAATTTTTGCTCTTTTGTACACTTCTCTTTTCATCTCTACTTTTCTCAATTTTGTCATTCGCGCAAAATAATAAATCATCGCTAAAACTGATTTGGACTCCATTATCCATTATCTTTGACTGCCTCACTTCATTGTAGCTCCGATTAATATCTCTTTTCTCTCTCTTAATTTTCTTTTGTTTTGTAGTAGCATTAAATAAATCGTCATGAAATCTGAATTGGACTTCAGTGTCCATCCTTGACTGCATTTCTTCATTGTATCTCCGTTTAATATCTTTTTTCTCTCTTTTAGTCTTCTTTATTCTTACCGCAGAAACAATTATTTCGTCATCAAATGGGAACTGTACTCCGACATTTGATTTTTCATATTCTACAAAAATTTCTCGAATTTTCCGAGGAAAAGCGCGTACAATAAATTTTGTCTCCTTTTTCTCTGGTACAATCGGTGTTTCTTTTTGGCCTATACTTGTTAGCGTCTCATATTCATTAAAATTTATTTCAAGTTTTCCATTTTCTGCAAATTTTCCCGAAAAATCATTCTCGCGCGTCTTTTTTCAATATTTTGTGGTCTTTTTACTTCCGCATCCCATTTTTGTGGATTATCAGCCTTTTGAACCCGAGTATCAAGTATTTCATTTTTTCGACAGGGGGGCACAGCCTTCCCATTTGTTTTATGGGTCGGTCCACCTCCCCGCCTTGTCAACGAAGTATCACGTTTTCCTGTAAAAGTGTTTAATGTCTGGTAATTTTCTTTTTCTCGCGATTGATTCTTAGACAAATTATTATGGCTATCTGACAGCCTAGAAGTTAGTTGTAATAAAATCTCACTTTCTAGAATTCCCCAGCGGGCTTTGATTATGCCTATCATGGTTCTTTTAAACTCTTCCTTTTTTTCTCTAGCTATTCTTCCTTCATCCATGAAATTTAATATTCGTTGTGCTATATCTATTCGAGTGCTTTCTCGCAAGCCCCTGCTGAACCTCTATTTAATACTGCTCCTTCTACTCAGCCTACTTTGATTCCGTCAGTCATTATTTCTTCTTAATTCATTTTCTGAATCTGTTCGTTCTTTATTCGTATTGTCTCTTTCTTTATAGGCTACTCTAGCTCTTTCGTCCTGTTTTCTCTTCTTTCTAATTTCATCTTTCTCAGTTTGCATTTTTCCCTTATATTCTTGGTGCTCTCTTGCAAAGGCCTCTATATTTACCTTTCTTTCTATTTTCCAACTTTTTCTATGGGCTTCACTCGCCCTTCTCGGTTTTGAGTTCATCTTATCTCTCTCCGACATTATTTCAAAATTCCATTTGTCAATATTTCTACTCAATTCCTTTTCTGAATTCATCTGTTCCATATCTATGCTATCTCTATCTTGCAACTCCCCTTCATTTGGCACAGCCTCTGAGGGATGAGTTCGTCCTGTTTTTTATATATTATTTCTTCTTTGTTTATTTCGTACCCTCTCATTTTACCGCGTATACTTCTCTCTTATTATATTATCTCTTATTCAATTAGTCAATCTTGGTAAGTTCAAAAACTGTCACGCAAAAATTATGGTACGCAATTACTATTGTGAATTATCAGCTCCGTGTAATGAGATTCAACAATTTTTCAAATAACCGGAATGTCTAGACTTCATTAGTGATTAACGACTTTTTTCACAACAAGCAGTTGTACGCGAGCGAAATATATCTCCGGAAAACGAATTAACAGGGGTTGGACGAGAAAATAATCAGAAAAACCACGCGAATATTCCACTAGTGAATAAGCTGGACTAAACTCAAACAGGTTAACTACCCTGCAAAATAAATCACGTATCCTCCCTGGATACTCGTATTCCAAATATAATCTCCTCCTGGGCAGATTACTCAATAGGACAGGTGCCTCCCACCTTCCTTGTCCAATATGCGCACAAATTGACAAATTCTCCTAATTTGCCGTCCTCAATGCTCTTATAACCTTCGTCACTGAAGATTATATCTAAGTCCACCACTTCACTCAAGTAATAACCCAACTTTCAACGTTTTTTATCTGTCCTTAAACCCTGTAATACTTTTAAATACGGAGATTCTCCCACTGTAAATTCAACTCATTAATTTCACGTTATTCTTTTTTATAATTGTCTAACAAGGCCCACAGCCCATTATAGACTTCAATAATTCTATTAATTAAATGCGTATTTTTGTCTTTTTATATGTCACCACAATAGGCTACTATCACTATGTAGGCTAACTCGACTAGTCTCTTCGAAAACGCAAAATTCTTTTATTATCAGATTTACTGATAGGACCTTAAGTCGCTGCCACCACTTATTGGATGTTTAACGTGCGGGGGTCACCACTTTTAAAGGCGAAAATGGCGCAAAGGGTCGCTATGCCACTTACTGGAGGGGAGATCCCTCTTCCGCCCCAAATTAGTGGGATTTCCGCGGTTACTCCAACGGTTCCGTATCCTAACGTGATCGGATGGTCTATGGCCACATTTAAAGCCAAAGTTTACCGATAAGGTTTTCTAACTATCTCTTTAGTTCTGACCTAAGCTGAAAAGTTAAAAGAGTACATAAAAAAACCTTAGTGTATTCACAACACGTTGTACAAAAGAACTCAAAACGGAACTAAAGGTAAAAATTTGACAATTAATCAATACACTTTCAGACGCGCGCTTGCGCGCGCACCCTTGACCAAAGGCGATGAATAGCCGAATCAAATCAGACTCCCAGCATCCTTTGAAGCTCTTCGAACTCTAAATTTAAGCTGTATGAGTCATCGCTCAACTGGCTTTTTCAACCACTTGCTAATTAGTGGATTCTTCAGACATCGTAATAAAAGTTTTCCTGGGGGTTTAGATATTCAACGTAAATGAAGTTAAATTTATAAAAAGGCATTTTTCTGAAACAAAAGGGGCCAAAGGTCCCAACAGCGTACAAGTTAGAACTTGGTAAAAAAGATCTGCTTCGCTCTCCGGTGCGTCTCTGGTTGGAGCATAAACTACAATAATTGATATGATGAATAGGTGGCCTTTGAATCGTGCTCTTGCTACTCTATGTGAGATATGTTCCCACTCTAGAAGTGACTTCGCTGATAGGGGGCTTAAAATGGTGCCCACTCCCCAATACGCAGATCCATCAAGGGACCCGGAGTTGAAAAAGGAGAAAGAAGCGGCATCCTCAGGAGTTCTATTCTCTGAGACTTCCACAATGCCGTTGATTCGAGTTTTTGAAACACGCATTATTTCTATGTTGTAACGCAACAATTCCGCAGCGATAAACGACTGGGTCGTTAGGCATTTCATTGAGCAGACCTTCCAGCACCCTACACAGATGGGTTGTCTATGTTTCCGAAGTAGTACCTCAGCTTGCCAATTTTTTGGAGAAGGTACTGATGAAACCTTCAACGCATCGCTTGCTGGGGATGCCGTAGTATTGGCTTGCCAATTTTTTGGAGAAGGCGCCAATGAAACTTTCAGCGCATCGCTTGCCAGATATGCCATAGTATGGGTTGGACTCTTTATATTGCCTTGCATTTGGACGTTTCGTGGAAATATATTTAATGATGCAGGTCTCCACTTCCTAATGGCACCCTCTGTGGTTTGGCCTAGCAAGAATTGGGATAGGCAATTCCGGCCGTTTCCACCTGACTACCAGGATGAGGAAACCAGAGTAGGATTTCTCCTGTGTTTAACTATGGACGGAAGAATAGACTAACCTGATGGGGGACCACACCTCCAAAAGCATCAGGACCATCCAGACTTTTTTTAAACCCAACCTAGTTCACAAAAGCTTTTCGTCAGGAAAACAAGAATGCTATTATGTCTTCAAGAATTGCTGTAAAATTATCTCTATCTTCACACTTTACTTTTGCATGCCACATGTGCTTAGCTAAGTAAGTTGATAAATGTTGGCGGTGAGTGCTTTGGTGCTGTTTATTTTGCCATTGGGCTGAGCCCCACATTCATTCTACTTTTTCTGTATTTGCGCCCATTATTGTGTATCTCTATTTGCACTCACTGATCGGGTATCTCTCCAGGATCTGTCCTGGTAACTGCTGTGTCTCATTTGACATATATAAAAGAGTTGGTATAATACACAAATACCCAGTTTACTATCGATAACTCGATATATCAAATTATTTTTATCCCATTGCCCTATTTCCTCCTTGGATAGTAATGGACGCCTAGGATTCTTTCCAGTATTTCCTTCCATGCAGATCTATGGAACAGTCCTTTGATGTTTCTTTTACTTATAATGTTTAAAAACCCAAGAATCATATGAGTCAGACTTTACCAAAGAAATTAAGATCGGAATATTTTCTTTGGAACCTTATATGTTCTTTAGGTCTATTTTCTAATAGTAGTACTTGAAAAACCCAATCAATTTTAATCAATCACATTGAAGGTCAGTACCTTTTCCAAATAGGAAAGGGATAGAAGTATATGCTTTAAAATATCTCCCAAGTCATAATCTATGTTCTAGATCTATTTCTGAGAGTTTAATAAACAGTTCGTGGCAACAAAACTTTATTAAGGAGCGACGCAGCTCAATAGTAACAGTCAGTCTATCTGAGTAGACACATAAGGCAAGCACTAGGCTCAAATGGATTTGCTAGCCCCTCAAGAGGTTTTCTGGCAGGTGTATCCTTAAGATTTTTTCACAAGATATTCCTGAAGACGTCTTTACCCCTTTCGGTATAGGCACTTCTAATAGCAGACATCTAGGGAGCGTACTAGGACCAAATGGAGTTTTTAACCCATCTATCCGGTCTTTATCGCCCCGAACAGATACCGAAGTAGTGCACTAGGACCAAATAGAGTTATTAACTAGTCAATATCGTCTTAATTACTCCAAACAGGTCCATAGGAGGTGTACTAGGACTAAATAGTGTTGCTAATCCCTTCTGGTTCCATCCCATTTTCCAGGTAGTAAACGGAGGGTACTGATTTTTTTTACTCTTTTATTTTTGTGGTACTAACCCATTTTGATTCCTAACTAGTTTCCAACCGGAGAACGGTTATTATCGATTTTTTCTCCAATAAATGCTTTCGTCTCTTTGTAATTCCACGGTATTAAAAAAAAAACTATAAAAATAATCCTCACAGCTATGAAACACATATAGCAGGGGTAGTACAGGCAGCAACGTCAAAAATCAGAGACTTAAAGACTTTCCTACCACCGAAATGGGGACTGGCTAGGTCATGGCATTTCAGAAAACATGTGAGCAAACCAAAGAACAGCATTCGTCTTGACCGTTTGGTTAGCACAAAAGAAACCACAAGACACACAATCCTTGGATGCTCACGAAAAAATCTACACACAACTATAATATTTAACTAGCTTAGTTGAGGTGCTGATAAGGACTTCCCTGCCACTGGAAGGTCCAGAGGGGCTGGGAGCCCCCCTCCCCTCCAAAATTTTGTATGGTGCCCTTTTATACTGTTTTGTTACTATTTCTTTGAATAATTATTATCAGTTTGGTCAATTATTTCCGACCTTGTTACATTAGCCCCTCCCCCAAAATTTTGCTCATTCGTACCCTTGTCATATTGGGCCTCCCTCAAAATTTGTTTCTAGATCCGTTTCTGTGTCTTCCTGCTGCTCTCCTAACTGTCCTTAATACCTCATTCTTATTACCATAGCAAATGCACGAGCAGTCCAATAGTGACCAAAACTTTAAGCTACAGAAGGAGCTCGGTTTTCGGTTACCTGTATGTGATACATTTTCAGGCATCTTTAAAGTAGATATCCGAACCTGTCGATTTTTGCCCCTCCAGCTACTTCCTCCTTTAATAATTTCAAATAAATAGGTCAAATATTCAGATTTTCCTCCACTGAGTCTTACAAACATATTAACACTAATTTAGTACTCTGCAATCAACTTTTGTTTTCTGTTTCATTGTTATGTTAAAAATTATCTCAAGAAACGTTTCAAGGAATTATAGCCAACGTTCAAATGATTTTTTTTTAATTTTCTTTCCCGTGTATTCTCAGTAGCTCTTGCTTGTCTCCAGGGTATCATATTGTCTTAAAAAAAATGTGTTCGGTCCTAACGTAGTAATTTAGTGGCCAACTGCTAGGAAGTAGATGTGCTAGTTTTACGTGAATGAAACACTGATAATATATATTCGGGTACGGGACATTTGGAACAAGAATGGACAGAGAATCAGCATGTTGGCTTTAAAGTTGAGAACTGACTGAGCAGATTATTTCTTTCAGTTAAATGAGGCTAAAACCCCAGAACATTCACTCATAGTTCTTACCATTCATTGCACCCAACTGGCTAATGCTAGCCAGCAACCAACTAAAACATGTAAAAATTACATCTGTAAAAGGTTGTGATTAAAAGTTACTTACTATCATTTATAACTTGTAATTGTTTCAAATACAATGGCTCACATATTAAAACACATGAGACGAACACTAAAGACAATGGGCGTGACAATAATTCTCAAAGTCTATTTTTGGAGATATTTTTCAACACGTCTAAGATGAGGTTCAGTTTGACCAAAACCAAGCATCTAATCACAATAATTAGACATCTCTTTTATAGTACTTTTCACAGGGATATTTCTTCTGACGTGTTTAATATAACCCCACCCCCCGCCCTGCCTTCAGGGCAAGAGCTAACTTATGCAATTCGCTCAGTGTTTGCATATATCACATGTTAGTTACATATTGATGAAATGTCTGTCAATCCCTATGGGCGCACAAAAGAGTCGACATGTACTGTCATCTCAGACAAAGGTCATTCGGGTGTTACTGGCAGAGATCGTTTGTTGTATTATTGACCTAGTAAAGACACGTTATGTTTAAATGGGTTTACGTAATTTCTTGAATCTTAAATCACTGAATACACTTTATAACTTTCATGAAATATTAAGACAGATGATCAATTGACCAAAAAGTCACTCTTTGCTGGCTATTAATAATTCTACAACTAACATCAGGTCTAACTGACGAAAAGGCAACATTCACATGCTACCACTCTTATTAATACTACTGCTACTTCTGCTACTACTACTACTACTGCGTCTCTTACTGACATATCTACAACGATAATACTACTATTATTAGGGTATACTCGTGCTCCTAAGACTAAGGGTACTCCTATTAATGGTACTTCTGCTGCTGTTATTTCTGGTAGTGCTGCTGCAATGCCTCCGGGTCTTAATACTGTGGCGCCATCTCAGATAAACCTCAGGGGGGGCAAAGATAAATTGTGGGCCGTTGTCCAGACTCAAAGTGTAATTACTCTGTTTGAGAGACTATTCTTCAAATTAGTCTTCTAATAAACATTCAAGTATCGTCCTTTATTTAAATTTTGCTTTTTACAAACTGGTTAGGGAACGAAAAATCGTTACAAGATGGAAAATTTAACACACACAATAAAAACTGAAAGTTACGTGCAGTTACCTAAGCAATGGATATCTCCTTGGCTTCATTAATGGTACTACTGCTACTGTTATTTCTGGTAGTGCTGCTGCTAAGCCTCAGGGTATTACTACTGTGGCATCAGATATCTCCTTGGCTTCATTTTTGTAAAGTCGTTCACAAGCTTTACAAAATCAAGCTCTTACACTGCAGCCTTTTCAGAGAACATAAGGAGCAAATGCAAAAGTCGCCCATTGACCATTGTTATCTGAATATAATCCTTCACGAATGTCAACACAGAGAAAAATCTTTCATTTGAGCCTGTTGTGAGCGAGAGTGTGAGAACTACCTTAATGACCTCAAGAACCTCAGAGTAAGCTTCTTTCAATCCTCCTGTGCTTTCGAAAACATCTAAAGCCTTTGCCGGTTTCTGTGGAACCTGCGACACACATGCACGAGCTATCAAAGCTTGACTCTTCATTTCTATAACATCGATGCCAGCCTTATAAAAGTGTTTCACAATCTCGAGATCTCGTAGTAAATCTGTGTTCATGAAGTATTCGGATTTGGGGCTACAGAATCGAGGGGCTTCTAGGACTTGCAGAAGGACAAAAAAGCTCTTTAAACTCATTTACCACTCTGTCAAAAACCTCGCGGAACTCCCTTCGCATTTTCTCTTCTGTTCTTGTGCCCTCAGATTCAGTGCTGTGCTTTCCAAGTGTTGATGTCGTCATATAGTCCCTGAGTCTTCCGGATGTCTTCTTAACTCGATTTGATTTTGCTTCTGGAATGGTTGAAGCAAGAATGCTTGTTTTTGACAGATCAGCTCCGAAAATATTAGCCATCTCTTTAGACTTGCCGTGTAGGAATTAAAAATACTCGATATCACGCATTGTCTTCAGTTGGTTTTTGTTTTGGTGATTAAAGTGCAGGTGTCTGAAATGATCAGATCTGGGGCATGCATTTGTTCAGAATGAGGGTTGATCACAGCAAGAACTTCATGAATGACATACAAACTGAATATGAAGGGAAATGACTCTAGTTGGTTCTTAAGGCCTGTAGGTTCTGCCGCTTCCTCGCTTTCAGAAGATTCTTGAACAGCTGACATAATTGCAAGTATGCAGTCATATCTTACCAGAATTATAGCCAAAGATTTATACCAGCAAGACCAACGAGTCACAGCTGTACTTTCAAGTGTTCAAGTGTTTCAAGTGTTGCAGTTGGAGACAAAACCATAAACTGTTTACAAAACTGAAAGCACAGACGAAATTCCTTTTATTTTCTGCATGCCATCTCAATTAACAAGTTTAATTCTATGGGAATTACAGTGAGTGTACACCGTTTGCAGTGCTTTTTCCCGGAGACAGGCCTGTAGTCTTGAAAAACGTACGCTCATTACACTCGCCCCGTCATAGCACTATCCGACACATTTTGACCAGTCAAGGCCAATACCCTTTATTTTGTTTTAAATAAAGTCGGCCAAACTCTCAGCATCAACCTTGTGCATGCGGTAGCAACCTGAGGCTCTGTCTTTGATATTTCAAATCATGAATATATCACACTAAGATCGCAAGTTGTTCCTTTTTTGAGAGGTGTCTTTTCGTCAGCAAGAACGGCAAAACTAATGACACCTCAGTTATAGTCAAAATCCATTTTCCCAACAGGCCAGATACCCGAGTTGGAATCTGATTTCATCGAAAAGGCTCAGCTTGTTATCTGTCAGAACCGCCCACATCTGCAGTGGCGAAGTGGGCTTCAATTTCTGTACCAGTAGGCATCCGAATGCAATGCTTTATATTACAAGAAGAAATAGAAACATTTGATTACCACAAGATATGAACATATTTAATATACATTTAGCGTTTAATATACTATAAGGAGGCTAAAGGTTTAATTCTATTTCAATAAATAAAATTAAAAAAGTGAATTTTTTTTATAATAAATTAAACTGAATATGTAAAATTTGAGTAGTGTAATCCTATTTTCATTTCAATGTAGTAATAGCTGGAAAAATAAATATTCGTAATTTAATTCGCTTTCAATGAGACGCCAATGACGCACTAGGCTTTAGATTTATACAGTTAGAGTACACGCGGACGGTGTGAGGGTACTTCCCATATGGTCATTACCTTGTTTCAGATCCAGTTGTTTGTATAGATTATATAAAACAACTCGGTCCGGAGATAGCTCACTAGTTGGTGAGAGGGAGGGGGAGGGGAATCAGTCTCCAGCTCAGTAGTGTAATTTCTTTTGTTTTCTATAGTTTTTTCTAGTGTTTTACTAGTCATATTCTTGTATTTTTACATATTTTTTTGCACCAAGTGGTATCGATATTTTAACAAGCTATACTATTTTTCTTGCCCTCGCGTCGGCTCACCCCGGTTCCGTGCCTTCCGGCCGGGCGTTTGACTGGCAGCCACCAGTGGCTTTCACGTCCTTCTGAGAGGGGGGAAGGAATCTTTTCTAAGTGTAAATATTTGATATAACTAAATTATCTAAGAATCTCTATTTTGCTTATAAGAGATTGATGTTTCGGGGTCATTTTCCTTAAGCAAGGAAGAAGAAGCATTATATATAAAGTTTTCCGATAAAATTGAAAATTTGACTATTTTTATTAATAATAGGGAGCATGATGCTCAAAGTATCTTCCTTGATTTAGAAACGTTCCCTTTCTAAATGATTTCTTATGCATTGTTGTTGATTTTTTTTGTTGATGAAAAATAATGTGTTTTTTTTGTATAAATAGCGGTCGCGCCCACCCTTGGTTGGTGCCATAACAATGTGCCTTTTTAATATTTAAGTGTCTGTAAATATGCTGTTTTTAGTACATTTATATAAATATGAGTATTTATGTTGTTTGCAAATTGTATTGCATCTTATTTGTATGAAAGAAAATGTGTATTCTATTTTTTGAATATTTATTCAACCGATTGAGGTTAGGTTAGTTGTATTTTGAAATTGGAGGAGTATGTGTTAATTTACAAATTCATTCAGATAATTTCTATACGTGCCATCAATGTCTGGCAAAACAACTATTTTAACGCATATAATTCGAAATCTTGATAAAATGTTTATAGAAAATTCGAAAAATATCTTTTTTTGCTATAGTGTGTAGCAAGAGTCCTATGAGAAAATAAAGACTATTGCAAAAGACATAAAAATCATACAAGGACCTGACGTGCTTAATACTATTGCGAAAGACTCGTGATTGATTATCGGTGATTTAGCTGTATCTATTGAAGAATGGTCTCAAGAGATGTTTCAATTATTCACAGTTCGATTTCATCATGAAAAAATTTCAGTAACTGTTGTTCTCAGTAGTTTCTTACATCAAAGTAAATGTATGAGAATACTTGCTTTAAATTGTACTTAGTATATCACCCATAGGGTTGTTTGCGATTCTAATTCTCTTATAACTTTAAATAAGCAAATATATCCAGGTGAACTGAAAAAAAACTGATTTATTCAATTAGGTGATATTTTCTTTTCATTGTTACTACCGATAATCGCAGGACTTATAAACACTATTCTCTAGAAATGGCTAATCCCTATAAATTGATGCCAATTGAACTCACACTTTCATCAAAAAGAGGCCTTAGGTAATTCAAAGCCACGTGTTAGGAAAGCTATACTCAAACACAGTATTGACAATGAATTCATTTATCTCTTATCTGAACTTTGTTTAAATTTAACGGAAGGCAATGTTCAACTGTCAGAATGTGTTAGACAACAAAAAAAGAAACATCGTTCACTTATATGGGCCCAAGCTTGCTCAAAGAAAGGACAAGATTTTATAAGAAACTGAGTTATTCAAGCAGATGATAGTTTCTTTTCATTGTTAATACCAATAATCGCAGGTCTTGTAAACACTATTCTATAAAAATGGCTAAACCCTATAAATTGATACCAATTGAACTCGCACTTTCATCAAAAGAGCTATTTGAAGATTATCTTCATAGATTTATTAACAATGATTTAATTGCCAATTATGAGAAATTAATATTGCTTCAAAATGCCCTTCAACATGTCAACAAACATAAACCATATCGTGAAAGATTGCCCAAAGTACATGTCAATGATCAAGCTTCAACTTCTGAAAGGTCTGAAACTTTGAAAACGCCCACACTAGAACAAGGTTTACCTAAAGGTTTAAAAACTGTCGTAGACATAATGCCACAATCGTATCGTGAGCCAACTAAAAAACTCATGACTTATTTCGCCGAAAATGAACATGTACAAATTGACGAGAAAAAAATGAAGTTATAATCCTTGGCAAGCCCTAAAATTTAATTTATTTGAAAGCAAATTTGATTGCAAATCGAAAAGGACTTGAATCCTTTGATAGTCATTTTTATAGTCATCAAACTTTCCAATAAGTCTTATTGGGAATAAAAATGTTTTGAAACGAATAAAGGAATTTGGAGAAATATCACGAGGTATATTGTTTTCGGATACCACGCCAAGTGGGTGTGATGATTTATAGGGTATGATACGAAAGCGTCTTTCCACCGCATTTAGTATGCAAAAGAGTAGCGGACGCTTCACACCGCGTTTACGTTTAAAATGGCTCAAATTTTGAAAGGTGTTTTTGAGAATTTTGGAGAAGTGGGAAGTTTAATTTAACACTTTCTAGGGTCACCGGATAAAAAAACCTAACAAAAGAGTAATTACAGAAGGAGCTCAGCTACACTCTTCATCTAAATCATAGAGCTTGCGGTAATCATTATCAGAAAACCAAAGTCTTTTTCTCCTTGCATATATTACAAGCAGATTTTTTACACTAGACAAGATTCAAAGACGTCCAAATGGGCCGTACAAGTATATTTTACTCGCAATCCTTGTTTTTAGTCACTCTGCATATGCCGTTCCATTGCACTCAAAGAGAGACGATGAAGTTTCTAGAGTCCTTGATTTTATTTTTGAACAAGGTTGATATAGAAAAATTCAAACAGATCGGAAAAGTGAATTGGTTAATCAATATATGAAAACGGTTTTATTGAAATATATTACAATAGTCTACCATGGTCACAGTCCAATAAAAGCAGCAATTACTGAACATTTGATAAGAACCATTTGACTTTTAATTTCAAGATATTGTGCATTGAAAAATACTGCTGCTTTTATTCAAGATCTAGATAAAATCATGTATATTCATAATCAATGTCCTCATCAATCCTCCTCCAAGCAACGTCCTCTTGAAGTTGATCACAGTAACAATACACTTGATATTCTTCTTAAGAAATTTTCCAATGAAAAGGTTGGGAAGAAAAAATTAATGTTTGTGACACTGTTTTAATCATTCGATAAAGAAATATTCTTAAAAAGGGGAAATACTTGTTGTCCACTGAATTTTTTCAAGTGTCAAAAGTCTTAGACACTAAATCTAAAACGTATAGTCTCCATGATATGAAAGATGACGAGATTCTTGGCGGTTTTGATAATTATAAATTGCAAAAAGTCAGAAATATGGAAATGTATCAAATTGAAAAGGTATTAAAGAGTCGAACTCGCATGGGTAAGAGACAGATGCTTATTCATTAGCTAGGAAACAACTCTGATTTATATTCCTGGATCACCGCTGGCGACGTTCATAATGTCTAATGATTTTTATGGGACTTTCATGTCTTATGTTTCTGACCCCCCTCTGTGACGAATTGAATAAAACTAACGATTTTCGGACAAAAATCTGCCCCGCCATTAAATTCGAGGGAAGGTATGAAGGGAAGGTATTTGAGGGAAGGCACACACACACACACACAGACACACACAATCACACACACACACACACTCACACAGTCTAAAAAACACACACACACACATAGACACACAAAAACACACACACACACACACACACACACACAAACATACACACAAACACTAACAAACAAACAAAGAAACAAACAAAAACACACAAACACACACACACCAAAACACATACAAACCCACGCACACACACACACACACACACACACACACACACACACACACACACACACACACACACACACACACACACACACACACACACACACACACACACACACACACACACACACACACACACACACACACACACACACACACACACACACACACACACACACACACACACACACACACACACACACACACACACACACACACACACACACACACACACACACACACACACACACACACACACACACACACACACACACACACACACACACACACACACACACACACACACACACACACACACACACACACACACACACACACACACACACACACACACACACACACACACACACACACACACACACACACACACACACACACACACACACACACACACACACACACACACACACACACACACACACACACACACACACACACACACACACACACACACACACACACACACACACACACACACACACACACACACACACACACACACACACACACACACACACACACACACACACACACACACACACACACACACACACACACACACACACACACACACACACACACACACACACACACACACACACACACACACACACACACACACACACACACACACACACACACACACACACACACACACACACACACACACACACACACACACACACACACACACACACACACACACACACACACACACACACACACACACACACACACACACACACACACACACACACACACACACACACACACACACACACACACACACACACACACACACACACACACACACACACACACACACACACACACACACACACACACACACACACACACACACACACACACACACACACACACACACACACACACACACACACACACACACACACACACACACACACACACACACACACACACACACACACACACACACACACAAGGTATGAAGGGAAGGTATTTGAGGGAAGGCACACACACAAACACAGACACACACACTCTCACACAAACAAAAACAAACAGAATAACACAAAGAATCACACACAAACACACACACACATACACATACACACACACAAATACACACACACATACACACACAGACAGACAACCCCTAACATACACACTAACACCCACACACACACAGACACCCACACACAAAAACCAAAACACACCCACCCACACCCAAACACCCCAATATACACAGACACAAACACACACACACAGACACACACACACACACACACACACACACACACACACACACACACACACACACACACACACACACACACACACACACACACACACACACACACACACACACACACACACACACACACACACACACACACACACACACACACACACACACACACACACACACACACACACACACACACACACACACACACACACACACACACACACACACACACACACACACACACACACACACACACACACACACACACACACACACACACACACACACACACACACACACACACACACACACACACACACACACACACACACACACACACACACACACACACACACACACACACACACACACACACACACACACACACACACACACACACACACACACACACACACACACACACACACACACACACACACACACACACACACACACACACACACACACACACACACACACACACACACACACACACACACACACACACACACACACACACACACACACACACACACACACACACACACAAGGTATGAAGGGAAGGTATTTGAGGGAAGGCACACACACACACACACAGACACACACACTCACACACACACAAACACACACACACACACACACACACACACACACACACACACACACACACACACACACACACACACACACACACACACACACACACACACACACACACACACACACACACACACACACACACACACACACACACACACACACACACACACACACACACACACACACACACACACACACACACACACACACACACACACACACACACACACACACACACACACACACACACACACACACACACACACACACACACACACACACACACACACACACACACACACACACACACACACACACACACACACACACACACACACACACACACACACACACACACACACACACACACACACACACACACACACACACACACACACACACACACACACACACACACACACACACACACACACACACACACACACACACACACACACACACACACACACACACACACACACACACACACACACACACACAGCTTGTTTCCTAGCTAATGAATAAGCATCTGTCTCTTACCCATGCGAGTTCGACTCTTTAATACCTTTTCAATTTGATACATTCCGTTATCTCTGACTTTTTGCAATTTATAATTATAAAAACCGCCAAGAATCTCGTCATCTTTCACATCATGAAGACAATTCGTTTAAGGTTTAGTGTCTAAGACTTTTGACACTTGAAAAAGTTCAGTGAACAACAAGTAATTCCCCTTTTTAAGAATATTTCTTTATCGAATGATTAAAACAGTGTCACAAACATTAATTTTTTCTTCCCAACCTTTTCATTGGAAAATTTCTTAAGAAGAATATCAAGTGTATTGTTACTGTGATCAACTTCAAGAGGACGTTGCTTGGAGGAGGATTGATGAGGATATTGATTCTAAATATTCATGATTTTATCTAGATCTTGAATAAAAGCAGCAGTATTTTTCAATGCACAATATCTTGAAATTAAAAGTCAAATGGTTCTTATCAAATGTTCAGTAATTGCTGCTTTTATTGGACTATGACCATGATAAAGTATTGTATTATATTTCAATTAAACCGTTTTTACATGTTGATTAACAAATTCACCTCCCTGATCTGTTTGAATTTATCTATAAGAACCTTGTTCAAAGATAAAATCAAGGACTCTAGAAACTTCATTGTCTCTCTTTGAGTGCAATGGAACGGCATATGCAGAGTGACTAAAAACAAGGATTGCGAGTAAAATATACTTGTACGGCCCATTTGGACGTCTTTGAATCTTGTCTAGTGTAAAAAATCTGCTTGTAATATATGTAAGGAGAAAAAAACTTTGGTTTTTTGATAATGATTACCGCAAGCTCTATGATTTAGATGAAGAGTGTAGCTGAGCTCCTTCTGTAATTACTCTTTTGTTAGGTTTTTTTATCCGGTGACCCTAGAAAGTGTTAAATTAAACTTCCCACTTCTCCAAAATTCTCAAAAACACCTTTCAAAACTTGATCCATTTTGAATGTAAATGCGGTGTGAAGCATACGCTACCCTTTTGCATACTAAATGCGGTAAAAAGACGTTAACGTTTAATACCCTATAAATCATCACACCCACTTGGCGTGCTATCCGAAAACAATATATCTCGTGACATTTTTCCAAATTCCCTTAATCGTTTCAAAACATGTTTAATCCCAATAAGAATTATTCGAAAATTTGATGACTATAAAAATGACTATCAAAGGATTCAAGTCCTTTTCGATTTGCAATCAAATTTGCTTTCAAATAAATTAAATTTTAGGGCTTGCCATAGATTATAACTTCATTTTTTTCTCACGTCAATTTGTACATGTTCATTTTCGGCGAGATAAGTCAAGAGTTTTTTAGTTGGCTCACGATACGATTGAGGCATTATGTCTAGGACAGTTTTTAAACCTTTAGGTAAACCTTGTTCTAGTTTTGGCGTTTTCAAAGTTTCAGAACTTTCAGAAGTTGAAGCTTGATCATTGACATGTACTTTGGGCAATCTTTCACGATATGGTTTATGTTTGCTGACATGTTAAAGGGCATTTTGAAGCAATATTAATTTCTCATAATTGGCAATTAAATCATTTTTAATAAATCTATGAAGATAATCTTCAAATAGCTCTTTTGATGAAAGTGCGAGTTCAATTGGTATCAATTTATAGGGTTTAGCCATTTTTATAGAATAGTGTTTACAAGACCTGCGATTATTGGTATTAACAATGAAAAGAAACTATCATCTGCTTGAATAACTCAGTTTCTTATAAAATCTTGTCCTTTCTTTGAGCAAGCTTGGGCCCATATAAGTGAACGATGTTGCTTTGTCTGTTGTCTAACATCTTCTGACAGTTGAAAATTGCCTTCCGTTAAATTTAAACAAAGTTCAGATAAGAGATTAAAGAATTCATTGTCAATACTGTGTTTGAGTATAGCTTTCCTAACACGTGGCTTTGAATTACCTAGGGACTCTTTTTGATGAAAGTGTGAGTTCAATTGGCATCAATTTATAGGGATTAGCCATTTCTAGAGAATAGTGTTTATAAGAATAAGCAATGAAAAGAAAATATCACCTAATTGAATAAATCAGTTTTTTTTCAGTTCACCTGGATATATTTGCTGATTTAAAGTTATAAGAGAATTAGAATCGCAAACAACCCTATGGGTGATATACTAAGTACAATTTAAAGCAAGTATTCTCATACATTTACTTTGATGTAAGAAACTACTGAGAACAAGAGTTACTGAAATTTTTTCATGATGAAATCGAACTGTGAATAATTGAAACATCTCTTGAGACCATTCTTCAATAGATACAGCTAAATCACTGATAATCAACCACGAGTCTTTCGCAATAGTATTAAACACGTCAAGTCCTCGTATGAATTTTATGTCTGTTGCAATATTCTTTATTTTATCATATGACTCTTGCCACACACTATATCAAGAAAATATATTTTTCGGATTTTCTAAAAACATTTTATCACGATTTTGAATTATATGCGTTAAAAGAGTCGTTTTGCCAGATATTGATGGCACGTATAGAAATTATCTGAATGAATTTGTAAATTAACACATACTCCTCCAATTTCAAAATACAACTAACCTAACCTCAATCGGTTGAATAAATATTCAAAAAATAGAATACACATTTTCTTTCATACAAATAAGATGCAATACAATTTGCAAACAACATAAATACTCATATTTATATAAATGTACTAAAAACAGCATATTTACAGACACTTAAATATTAAAAAGGCACATTGTTATGGCACCAACCAAGGGTGGGCGCGACCGCTATTTATACAAAAAAAACACATTATTTTTCATCAACAAAAAAAATCAACAACAATGTATAGGAAATCATTTAGAAAGGGAACATTTCTAAATCAAGGAAGATACTTTGAGCTTCATACTCCAAATTATTAATAAAAATAGCCAAATTTTCAATTCTATCGGAAAACTTTATATGTAATACTTCTTCTTCCTTGCTTAAGGGAAATGCCCCCTAACATCAATCTCCTATAAGCAAAATAGAGATTTTTAGATGATTTAGTTATATCAAATAGTTGCACTTAGAAAAGCCTCCCCCCTCTCAGAAGGACGTGAAAGCCACTGGTGGCTGCCAGTCAAACGCCCGGCCGGAAGGCACGGAACCGGGGTGAGCCGACGCGAGGGCAAGAAAAATAGTATAGCTTGTTAAAATATCGATACCACTTGGTGCAAAAAAATATGTAAAAATACAAGAATATGACTAGTAAAACACTAGAAAAAACTATAGAAAACAAAAAAAATTACACTACTGAGCTGGAGACTGATTCCCCTCCCCCACCCTCTCACCAACAAATGAGCTATCCCCGGACCGAGTTGTTTTATATAATCTATAAAATAAACTGGATCTGAATCAATGTCATGACCATGTGGAAGTACCCTCACACCGTCCGCGTGTACTCTAACTGTATAAATCTAAAGCCTAGTGCGTCATTGGCGTCTCATTGAAAGCCAATTAAATTACGAATATTTCTTTTTCCAGCTTTTACTACATTGAAATGAAAATAGGATTACACTACTCAAATTTTACATATTCAGTTTAATTTATTATAAAAAAATTTACTTTTTTAATTTTATTTATTGAAATAGAATTACACCTTTGGCCTCCTTGTAGTATATTAAACGCTAAGTGTATATTAAATGTGTTCATATCTTGTGGTAATTAAATGTTTCTATTTCTTTTTGTAATATAAAACATTGCATTCAGATGCCTACTGGCACAGAAATTGAAGCCCACTTCGCCACTGCAGATGTGGGCGGTTCTGACAGATAACAAGCTGAGTATTTTCGATGAAATCAGATTCCAACTCGGGTATCTGGCCTGTTGGGAAAATGGATTTTGACTATAACTGAGGTGTCATTAGTTTTGCCGTTCTTGCTGACGAAAAGACACCTCTCAAAAAAGGAACAACTTGCGATCTTAGTGCGATATATTCATGATTTGAAATATCAAAGACAGAGCCTCAGGTTGCTACCACATGCACAATATTGATGCTGAGAGTTTGGCCGACTTTATTTAAAACAAAATAAAGGGTATTGGCCTTGACTGGTCAAAATGTGTCGGATAGTGCTATGACGGGGCGAGTGTAATGAGCGTACGTTTTTCAAGACTACAGGCCTGTCTCCGGGAAAAAGCACTGCAAACGGTGTACACTCACTGTAATTCCCATAGAATTAAACTTGTTAATTGAGATGGCATGCAGAAAATACAAGGAATTTCGTCTGTGCTTTCAGTTTTGTAAACAGTTTATGGTTTTGTCTCCAACTGTAACACTTGAAACACTTGAAACACTTGAACACTTGAAAGTACTTTAAAATTCTTATCAGCTTGTAGGGATGTCCATGAATGGACTCTCAATACATCCAAAACGGGCCCAAAGGGGTCCTTAACATATGTGGTTAGAAGTAGAAGGTCTATAGTTCCAAGGGGGCATGGTAACCTCCTATGCCCCATAATAAAATGATGCATTCCAACCCGTAGTATAGTGTCTATGACTTCTATACTCATTCTTTCTCTTTTTAATAGAGCATTGCCTTCCAGTGAGCTAAATATGCTCTTATTATTCTTCTAGGTTAACACAGAGTCCTTACCAAGGCTCTCTGTTGAAATATGTCACCGCAATCAGAATTCCGCGACAATTGAATGGAAAGTGCACACGAGGGTTTTTTAAGTGTGGGAGTGGTTCCAGATAGTGTATCTCCCACTGAGTTTAATTTAGACAGTTCTGTGCGGGATTTCGGCCTTGATATAGACTATGAATGGGTAGATCAAGTGCCACCTAGCGAGGTCGAGACAACGCCCGCAGCACAAAGTGATTGAAGGGAGAAAAGTTGTGCTGGCTCACTCCTTGTATTGCCAGAGTTTTATTTAGCAGATACCGTTTTGCACAACATTCACGTGTATAGGGATGAGTTCGGTGACCTGTTCAATTCCCTAACAAGTGGTAGCATTCATAATGATTTAATTGACACCGCACACTCCAATGTAAGCATGATTCGGTGACTTCTCGAAAACCACATGCGGGAGGCGGATGGTCGGGACAGTATAAAAGCATCCATCACGTTTAAGATGATTTCTACCCGAGCATTATATACAGAGAAGATGCAGACGCTTCATCCGGACCTGCATAATTTTGAGGGCGTTTTTTGGGTTGGATGGGTGAAATTTTTAATAGAATGCAGGGTATAATGAAAACGGGAGTGGGTTGGTAGTTTTATTTATAGAAAAATTAGAGGTTAACATAACTAAATTTAAAAATAAATTTGTTTTAAGAGGCAGGAGGGGAAGTGGGGGTACAAGATATAATGCAAATTTGAAAGGTACTAAGGCTGTGCAACACTTCCGTTTCAACACTGGCTTGGAATGTTTCAAATATTCCATCCTTGTCGCAGGGCGTAAACCTTTGAAGATAGATGGTGTTAGTAAGACAATTTTGGGCGATTGGACGGTTAATGGTGGCGAAGAAGGGTCAGAATTTCCTAAAGTTGATTTTAATTGTTTAAAGGGACATTATCCAATTACATTCAAGGGGATTGGCGTTTTTGAAAGGGCAAACGAGCTTTTAAAAATTGGGGTTACAGTTTTACAATATGATGAAGAATATGAAGAAGGGGAACTTAGTAATAAAAAAGGGGTAATATATTCCGTAAGGGCTCCGTCCATTGAATCAGTGAAGCACTGAGTATGGCTTCTTTACGAACCTGCCAAAGATCCTGAGTCAATAGGACATTTTTTTCCAATTCCGCATGTTAGCAGGATTTTAAGTGTGGGTAAAGGTTACACTTTACTTCGTTACTGCCCAATGTTTCTATCGGGTTTCCATTCAGAATTAAAATTAAAAAATAATTTGAGACACTGCAATCGTTATGGGTACCAGTCTATGGAAACGGTTTCAGGAGACAATGCCACCTTGCGGTGCAAAGGCTTTAAGAACACGCTGTTGCAGAGCAACAAGGTGTCATTGGGCATTGAAGCTGCGCTAACAGATATGTTTGATCAATTAAATTTGAATCGTGTAAAAAACATGAAGCCATTGTGATCTTTTCAGCAGATGTTCAAAGAGATTCAAGTAATGCCATGCAATTGGTAGATTTTTTTGAGGCGTTGGGAGGGGAGGATTGTGTTGGCACAGCTATGGTTGCACTTATTAAAACAGCAAATGGGGCAATTTCAGGGCTGCGCCATATATATTTTCCAATGAATCTAGCACCAGAAGACGAGTTAGCTATTAAAAATTAAGAAAAATGTGGGGTTTGCAAGAAAAAAATAATAAGGGGGAAGCGAAAGCCCGGGATCACAATCATTTATGGCCAGATATTTCATCAAAGGGAAGCAACTCTCGGAGGGTAGCGCATAAATCGTATAATTTAAATGTTAGATAGCAACACTTTTTACCACTTTACATGCAAAATTCCAACTACGATTTGAAATTCATATTACCAGAATTGGCATGATTACAGAAAGGTGAATTTGCAGATGGCGCATGGGTAGATGGTTCTTTTTCATATAACTTCATACCGAAATCATCTGAAAAGTTTCAAGTCTTAGAATTTAATTAGTAAGCAACTGATAATGGTAAAGCGAAGTTGAATAAAGTCTTTTTCCTTGATTCCTTTCGTTTCTTCCCCAAATCCCTAAGTCATTCAAGTACAGAAAAGTAATGATTTCAATAGTTTTCCCCTCCTTAAACAGCACTTTCTAAACGAGGAAATGTAGGATTTATTAACGTATAAGGGCATATAACTGTACGAGTACTATAGCTCCGCTTCAAAGTTAAGTGAGGAAACATTACTGCCCATCGCAGAGTTTCATCATTCACTTCTCGATCGTCAATGCTCTACTGCTGGTCATAAATTTGCCAAGAGGTTTTGGGCAAAGCAAGGGTGTAAAAATAGGTACGATTATTGTAAAATGTACCTGGCAAGTAATGTGTTGACGTTGTTTGATATTGTCTGTAAAAAAACGGACAAAATTCATGAAGAATTTGGGTTCGATTTTGGGTATTATTTTTCCACTCCCCATTTGGCAATGGATTTAATTCTTAAAATCAGTGAGGCTGAAATAGGTTTGATTGCCGACGTGGATCAGCACCTATTTGTAGAGAGATCCATGCGGGGAGACTATGTTTTTCACAGCGATAGTATCTTTGAAACCGACCTGACTGGAAAACGCACCGGTGAAAAGTCGAACACCATTTTCTTGGATATGAATTCCCTTTATCGGTCGGCAATGTCTCGCTTTTATTTGCCCTGTGTAAATTACCAATGGCTTGACAATCCTTCTGCTCCAGGTTTCTCCAACATTCACAATGTTAAGGAAAATGTACCACAAGGATGGTTTTTAAAAATTGACGGTGAAATACGTCTGGAACTTCATGACTCGGTAGACTTTGTTTTCTCCTGCATTAATAGACCGATGCCTAGGGATTGTATGGTTCCCCATAAATTATCTTTGGTATAGAATAAAGGTATGCATTGGATGCCTTCAAAACGAAAGCTGATTGCCAACCTTGAACCCCAACCTTGACCCAAAGGAATGTGCCAGAATCATTGCAGATCCAAACTTCACATCATTCCCGATCATAAAATCCAATATGGTCCTTTTCAGAGGCAACGCTATAGCGTTGCCTATAGTAAAGGCCATACGGCTCCAATATTTTATGAAGAGAAATGTAGTTTAAATAAAAACATTGCCGGTGGCAGTGCCATATTAGAAATTCCGAAAAAAACTCATGTTGGAGTTTTATTACAATGTATGTAAGTACCAATGGCCGGGGAAGGGACAAGTTCAGGTGTATTATAGAGACACCAATTTACTCCTGTTGAAAGTTAAAACAGATAATCTGCTAGATGATTTGGTAAATGGAAAGTACATTAGCCCCCGGATGAATTACAACTACTGGGATGCGTTCCTCGATGCGGAGCTGGTGAAAAGCTAAGCCCCAAATCAATTGTTGAAATTCAAATCTGAGACGGAGAACTACTTGGTATCCCATGGTTATTTCCCGGTCCGAAGGTGAATTGCGTGGAAACGCACAATGAGACTACCAAAAAAGTCTGCAAGGGGATGCCGTCATACTAAGTAAAGGAAAATTTCACCATGAGTCTTATGGGAACTGTATAGAAAATAATTTAGTTCTGAGAGCGACTGTTATGGCCATTCGCTCTTTAAAGTATACAAAACTATAAAGTTTGGGTTGAGCAAAGTGCCATGTCTACCATATTAGACAAAGTCTATACACTCAAGGGTTTGGTGAAGGTACTACCACATGAACACCACCTAACTTCAGATCGAGTTCAATGCGTAAATTATACAAAGCAACTCGGTCTGGAGGAAGCCCTTTAGTTGTGGTAGGGGGAGAGAGGCCGTCTTTTGGGGGAGGAGGGCCGTTTTTTCCATTGCCAGCTTAGCACTGCCTTTTTTATCTAGTCATTTATATTTATATCTATTTATAATTTTTTTTCGTTGTGCATAGCGGTAATTTTCAAGTGTTTATTAACTGTTCATTTATTTTCACCCTGACTGCAGGTCCTGTCCATTCCTCGTTTTCAACCGCCGCAGCTGCCACCGTGGCACCAACCACTGGAGGCCCCCGTCCGGCCGCCGCGTCCTCAGGAGGAGCGTATGGCCCTCCGAGTGGCGTGTTCAAGTGTTTTAAAACGTTTATTGTAAATTTATATTTTATGTCTTTTTTCCGCTGCCATTGTATAAATATATATATATATATATATGAATTAAAGAATCCATGTATATTCTATTTCCTTTGAGTATTTATTCAAAAAGATTGATAATAGGTTAGGTTAGTTGCATTTTGATAATAAAGGAGTATGTATCAATTTAAAACACCATTCAGATTTTTTCTTTAATGGCCATCTATTTCTGGCAAAACAACAATTTTAACGAAAATCTTTCAAAATCGTGATAAAATATTTTTAGAGACTCTAAAAAACATCTATTATTGCTATAATGTATGGCAAGAATCTTATGATAAAATAAAGAAAATTGATCCAAGCATAAAACTCATACAAGGACTTGACGTCTCTACTAGTATTGCGCAAAACTCGCGGTTGGTTATTGACGATTTAGCTGAATCTATTGAAGAATGGTCGCAGGAAATGTTAAAATTATTCACGGTCCGGTCCTATCACGAAAAAATTAGGTAACTGTTGTGCTTTATAATCTTTTTCATCAGAGTAAATGTATGAGAACACTTTTTTTGAATTGTACTTACTATATCATCTATAGAGTTGTTCGCAATTCAAGTTCTGTTCTAACTCTAAACAAACAAATCTACCCTGGCAAACCAAAATTTTTACTTCCGGCGTACAATCAAACTACTAATAAACCATAAGGCTACATTTTTTAGACCTGAATCAAAACACACCGAAGCGTTGCGTATAGTCACTGATATTTTCGATAATGAAGTTACTGTATATCTACCCGTGAATAGTAAAAAAGGTCATTAGTCGCTATCATAATGTTGAAGAATCTACAGGAACACCGGCATTAATTTTCCGTGCCAACCAATTCAAAACCGCAGCTTAGAAAAGCGATACTCAAGCATGGCATTGACAAAGAATTTATTAATCTCTTGTCGGAACATTGTTTAAATTTAACGGAAGGTAATATTCAAATGTCAGATGGTGTTAGAGAACAGACAAAGCAATATTGGTCACTTGTACGTGCTCTAGCTTGCAAAAAAACATATACAAGAAAACGTCTTGTTCAAGTGGGTGGTAGTTTCTTTTCATTGTTACTACCGATAATCGCCGGACTTGTCAACACTATTCTCTAGAAATGGCTGAAACCTATAAATCGACACCAATTGAGCTTGCTCTTTTACCCAAAGAGCACTTTGAAGATAGTCTTGATAAGTTTATTAATAATGAAACAATTCCTGATGATGAAAAATTAATTTTACTTCAAAATGCCCTTCGACATGTCAACAAACATATACCTTATTACGAAAAACCGCTGAATGTCAATACTATTTATCCGCCTTTTGAAAATAGCGAAAGTTAGAAAAAATAAGATTTATTAACAAGTGTTATAGGTTAGATGACTCAATACAATTGTCAACATTGTAAAAGATTCTTCACCTACCTCGCTGAAAATGAACAAATATATTGAGAAAAGAATGAAGTTATAATCCAGGACAAGAGTTACAATTTAATTAATTTGTAATAGGATCTGATTGCAAATCGTAAAAGAGTCGAGTGCATTTTTATTAATTTATATAACTTTTTAAATTCGTCAAATTTTCCTAAAAGCCTGACTACCAATAAGCAAATTCGAAAGGAATAAAAATAAAACAGTCAATCAACACAATTAAAGTTTTAACATGATGATTTTAAATCTTTTCTGGAAAATACTAGTACACTTAATAGAAACATTGATTCAATGACAAAGGTAGCTAGATAAAAGCGAAGACGTGTTGACTCACCCAGCAGTACGCAAAAGGGTAGCGGACGGTTAACACCGCGTTTATGATCAAAAACGATCAATTTTTGAAATGTGTTTATGAAAATATTGGAGAGCCAGGAAGTTTAAGTTTTCCCACTACACTTGCTAAGGGTACCGGAATTAAAAAGAAGCTAGCAAAAGAGAATTTACAAAAGGAACCCAGCTGTACTCTTCATTGAAATCATAGGACTAGAGATCATAGCTATCGAAAAACTAAAGTTTTTTTTACCTCTGCATATTTTACAAGCAGATCTTCTGTCTCTAGACGTGATTCAAAGACGTCATAATAATCCATACAAGTATATTTAAGTTGCATGAGGTGTTTTTAGTCAGTATGTATATGCAGTTCTATTGCAGTCAAAGAGAGAAAATGAAGTTGCTAAGGCTTTTGAATTCAGTCTTTGAACAAGATTCATATAAGAAAATTCAACAAGACCGTGGAAGTGAATTTGGTAATCCAGATGTAAAAATAGTTTTATTGAAATATAATAGAATACTCTGTCATAGTTATAGTACTATGGCGGCATTGGCTGAACGTTTAATTCAAAATATTCGACTTTTAATTTCAAGATATTGTACATTTATAAGAACAGCTGCATTTATTCAAGATTTAGATAAAATTATGATGATTTAGAATCAATGCTCTCATCGATCCTTGCTCAATACTAGCCCTACTAATATTCATCATATTGACAATAAATTTTTCCTTAAACAATAATCTAATGAAAAGGCAGGGGAGAAAACTTTAATGCTGGTGATACTGTTCGATTTAATCGTACAAGAAATATTTTTGATAAGGGGAATATCTTGTTGTCAACTGAAATTTTAAAGTATCATAAATCTCGGACAGTAAAACTATAACGTATCGTTTTTTTGATATGAAAGATGAAGAGATTCTTGGCGGTTTTTTATAACTATGAATTACAAAACGTTGGAAAGAGTGGAATCTATCAAATTGAAATGGTGTTAAAGACTCGTACTCGCATGGGTAAGTGACAGTTGCTTGTTCGGTGGCTAGGATATAACTGTAATTTTGATTCGTTGATACCTGCTGAATACGTTCATAATGTCTGAAGGTTTTTATGTGACATTTATGTCCAATATTTACGATCCTCTTTATGACGATTTGAATAAAACGAGCGATTTTTGGCTCAAAATTTTCTCCTGCCATTAAATTTCATGGAAGATATGAAGTTGCTCTTTTAGATTGTATTCTTAAAAATACATATGATATCCTAAGAAGGGATTGTAAATATGATATGAGAAGTAGAATACATCACTGGCAACTTTTTATCGACCAACAGATTGAAAAGATCAATTGATATGAATATCCCTTTGTTAAATTATCATACAAAGGGTTTGGGAGTATGAATGCTTTGTGTCGTGCTATCAAGAAAAAACTTCATATCCTAAAAATAGTGCCTTTCAATTCAAATATTCAAAAGAAGAGGGTAAAATACACATTAGTTCACCCAATGACAATGAAAAGGTTATTTTCAACGACAATCTAAGAGAAGTACTTAGTTTTAAACATAATATAATCAATGGTAAAAGTGCAGGAAGCGCTAGTGGCATGAATCATGTCATTTTCGCAGAATATTCACCCGCCTTGTCCTCAGACATTTGTATATTTCTTAATGCGTCCTTTGTTGAAATATCAAGAGTCGGTAATAACAATGTCCCCCTCCTACGACTTTTTGAACGAAAAACCTCTAATGACCATATTCACCACTACAATATAAACCACCTTCAATACATTCCAGTCAAAACTTCGTATTTGGAGCTCTGTCAGTTAACATTAAGAAGTAATTGGGTGATCCTCTAGCAATAACAAAAGGTTTAGCTGTAATTAAATGTCATTTTTGACCCATTCAGTGACATGGCTAATAGAACTCAGTTTGTATATCCTCATATTGATTGTTATGATGCTAATCTTGTACCACGTCAGTTGGGACATAGAATTGACTATTATAGGGGTCGTTCGTCAATGTCTGGGTACGGTCTCGGCAATTGGTTTGCTAACATCTTTCGCTTTATTTCTTTACTCTTCATCCTTTGAATGGCAATAGAAATGTTCCTTCTTCTACGTGTTCTTTAACTAAAAACCTCTAACATATTCATCACTACAATATAATCCACCTTCAATACATTCCAGTCAAAACCTTTTATTGTCAGTTAACATTAAGAAGTGATTTGGACGATCCACTAGCAATAACAAAGGGTTTGGCTGTAATTACATGCCATTTTCGACCCATTCAGTGAGATGGCTATTAAAGCTTATTTTGTATGTCCTGATATTGATTGTTATAATGTTACTCTTGGACCACGTCTGTTGGGACATGGAATGGACTATTACTGGTGTCGTTAGTCAATGTCCGGTTACGTTCTTGTCAGTTGGTTTGCTAAGCTGCTTTTTTCTGCATTACCATTGGCTAAAAAATATATTGCGCTGGTTGTAGGGGATTTTGGGTCCTCTACATTACATGATTGGGGCTCCGGGAAAGATATTCAAGAAAGTATTTCACAAAATCTCACTTAGAGCGCGCGATCCCTTCGCGAGTGATTGAAACATCGCAGAAAAGGTTAAAAAGGGTACGAAAGACCTCATCACTCATCAGTCTCAAGTCAGCCCGGAAGCGTAAAGCATCAAAGAAGAAGAACATAAAAAGAAACAAAAAGGATTTCTTTTCCTAGAAAATGGCACATCTACCACATAAAGATTCTCACCCTTCAGTCACCTCATCTCTAAATCTTTCCAATACAGAAAATATAGATGTTAGTGTAAAACAGGGATACTATGCACAGTTTTACCAACAACAACCACTCTCTGAAAATGTCCATTTTCAAATTTATTCCAATGAAGATTACTTCAAAGATATGATTTCGACATTTATAGATTTAAATATCATTTTTAAAAACTCTAACAATAAAAACAAGGTGCAGCCAAGGGGTTATCTTACGAAAATTGTGCACTACACAATTTATTTCGACAAATAAGCATCTACATAAATGGAACATTGGTGAAAACGAGCAATAATCTTTCAATATAAGAATCGGGGTGAGCAATATTTAATATACCTCAATGGCTGCCTCCCAATGTAAAGATTGATATAAAAATACAACTCGCAGCATCCAATTATATTATGCGAAAAGTACTGGACGCTCTATTCGATGTAACAGACTCTCTCGCCTTGGCAATACTCCATGTACGAAAACAACAAGTTATGAGTTCTGTTGCTTTGGCTACTGAAAAATTAAGAACTGCTGGAAATTCTATTAAACTGCTCGTGCCTCATACAGTCACGAATCAACGCCATAATGCTACAGGTACGTGTAACTATACCGAATCGTCATTTATCAATGGCAAAGTTCCCTCAAAATTTTCATTGGCTTTTGTAAAAAGTGCTAGCGCTGTTGGATCGCTGTTGGATCATGGAAACATTCTCCGCATAAATTTGAACTATTTAGACTCTCATCGCTTGTGTGTAAAGTAAATGGAATTCCACTCTAAAATTTATCCTTTGATAAATCCTACATGACCCTATATAAATTGACAGTGCATTTCCTAGATCGAGATTCTCAGTTATTCGCAAATGGTATAAGTGAAGAAATGTTTTCGAAAACGCATGGCATTATTGTATTGAATTTGTCTGTTACTCAAGATATGAGTATTGTCTGGACGGGTAATGTGCATTTAGAGTGTACCTTTTCCAAACCATTGCAAGAAATTATTGCATTAATCTCGCTAAAGCAATTTGAAATCTATTGAAAAATTATCCCTGACGGCAATGTTTTATTAGACTTGGCGCCATTAACACGAATCAAATAATCAGTGTATTCAATATGGACCCCTGCATGTCGAAATATAAATCCTATTGCATACTTTCAGATTTCTTGGAGCATATTCAACATTTTGATAATACAATTATTATTGTTAATAGCAGTCCATCAAGTGTACAGACGGAACATTGGTTGTGCATCGTTGATACAAGAAACAATATAGAATTGCTTGTTCCACTTGGCCTGCCTTACATATTATAAACACCTCAACTTAATTTTTCTGAGCAGAGCGGGAAATCTATTATTCAAAATCGGAAGCGGGTACAAGATCTATCAACAAAAAGCTATGGTTTTCATACCCTATTATATTTTATTTTTCGAAGTCGTGGACATTCTTACATGGAATCTTTCAAAGCATATGGCGAAAATCCTCGATTGAGTGACTTTCTAATTGAAAATACTCTTTCCTATCTTTATAATATAAATTTCGGTGCCCTAATAGTGAAATGCTTTAAAAATGTATGTAAATTTATTTATTAATAAAATTTGTATTTATACAAATTACAGTGTCCTTTAGATTTCTTCTTCTACGTATAGGTAATCATCAGAAATGACAAATGGTAACAGCACATCAGGATTCAACTTGTATTCATCTTGACATGCAAAGTCAGGGTCACAATTTGTACAATATAGTGTAACTTCATTTTTATTAAACCTCTTTGTAAAGTCAACAATACAACTCTGATTCATATGATAAGATTCACGTGTTTCAATTTGCTTATTTGAAGCAATATCACATACAAAATTCCCATATGAAGAATCACTTTCTGTAACAGCCGAATGAAAGTCTGTAGGTTTGTAATCAAAGTAGCCGGTATCTTCAGATCGATGTCGTAAAAACTAGAATCTTTTATTATTTCAACAATTGAAGCGTAGACCAGTTTCTTGTTCTCAAAACAATTTAAAAACGCGACGATACCAGTCTCTTGAAAATTAACTGAACTTATGTTTAGGGTTTTTCTAAATCATCCCAGGGTAAGTATTTTCCCATTGATCTGATTTATCATAGCGAAAATTGGATTATAAGAATCCTCTATTATGAGAGTCACAAATCTCTTCCAGACATTAATTACAGTCTTTAATTTGCACTGCAAATCCTCTATGCAATTTACATGGGTTGCATCATTTACAGTTTTCATTAAAGTCATCAGCAAAAGTAAAATTCTCACACGATGAGCAGCTGCCCAATGTATACAAGCATAATGGACATCTGTAAAACATTTTTTTAATGTTGACTGTCTCACTTCCAAAAAGAACTGAGGAAAATGCAACTGATTAAGGATAATGAATGTTCTTCGCTGTCAGTATTTACCCATCGACTCAGTAGAGGAATGGGAGGAGTAAATGAAACGCTGTGTATTCTTCAAACAGATGTGCAATATCATTTTTTCCGTCTCAGTGAATATATCTATAAATTGAGTAAAAGCCTGGGGACTACGACACATAAGTCTCAGGCAATGGTCCAACGATAGATATTAATTTTCTATTATATTGTCCATCCTCCTTTTAGTGATGATTCCTTTTTGCAATAAAAGTCTTTGAGATTTATTATCTAAAACTAATCACTTCCTCAATGTAACAATATAGCCTAAATTTTTGTCCGTCGACTTAATTCATTTTAAACATGACAGTCCTCTTTCACCACTAAAAAGAAACTGACTCTCAAATAACAGAAATGACTTCTACCACATGGGAAGGCCTGTTTGGACATGATCTCTTATAAACGTCTAGACACCTATAGGGGGGGGAGGGAACACCAGTAATGTCAGAAGGCTCTGGTAGAAATCCCATGCTATTTTTCCTATGGCTGCCGTGACGTCACAGAGCTTCAGTAGAAATAGCTGACCGTATTGCACAGGTGCAAGGAATTAGGAGCTCCATTTAGAATTTCCTGTTATTACTACTTTTCTATTATCCCGACCACACTACAATTAATTGAAACATCCGGGACTCTTGCCTAGAAACAAAATTGGGACATTTGGTCGCCAAAAGAGCAATGCGCTATTAAATTTTCTTCTTGCACCGTTGAACCATTGGAAGATAGAAGTAGTCAGTATGGGCGTCATAGAAATCTGAACCCTTTCACTACTAACGTCAAGATTTTGAGACAGCTGTTTTGTTCAGTATGATTGAACGGTCTAGCAACTATATCTCTAGGCATGTTGTCCCGCTGCAGTTATGCAATTGGCCCATTAAGCTTTAAAACTAATTGTTACTTTTCTGTCTGTTCACTTTATTGATTTTAATCCTGACAGTCCTCTCTCACCACTAAAAAGAAATTGACTCTCGAACAATAGAAATGGGTTCTACCACCTGGGAAGGCATGTTTTGACACGATTCCTTATAAACGTCTAGATACCTATAGGGGGGACCTGGAAGTTTCGCCTAGAAACAGGGCTTTCACAGAAATACACAGGGATGCCGTGATGTCAGAATGCTCCAGTAGAAATCCAATGCTATTTTTCCTATAGCTGACGTGACGTCAAAGAGCTTCGGTAGAAATAGCTGACCGCATTGTACAGGTGCAAGAAATAAGGAGCTCCATTTAGAATTTTCTGTTATTACTTCTTTTCTATTATCCCGACCACACTCCAATTAATTGAAACATCCAGGACTCTTGCATAGAAACAAAATTGGGACACCTGGTCACCAAAAGAGCAATGCGCTGTTAAATCTTCTTCTTGCACCGTTGAACCATTGGAAGATAGGAGTAGTCCGTATGGGTGTCATAGAAACCTGAACCCTGTCACTGCCAACGTAAGATTTTGAGACTTCTGTTTTGTTCAGTATGGTTGAATGGTCAAGCAACTATATCTTTAGGCATGTTGTACCGCTGCAATTATGCTATTGGCCCATTAAGCTTTAAAACTAAACGTTGCTTTAAAATAAATCCAAAGGCATTGTATTTATGGTTGCAAATAAAACACCTCAGCAATATTTCGAGAATTACTTGGAGTATTAAGCTTAAACTTTAGTTTAAAAGAATGTAAGTGTACCCCCACTGTCAAAAAGCATAGGTAGAATCCCTTGGGAATGATATTAAGTTCTATTTTTAAGGTCAACTTCAGAGGCTATAAAATTAAATTAAAAAATACTGTTTGTTTCACGATTATAAACTATTCAAATAGTTTCTCCAATATATAGATAACAACCCATATAATGGATTTTTATAGAAAAACTGAAAAGATGTAAAATATTGTTTTTCCATGAAAAAGAATAAGTCAATAAAAACAAAAAGTAGTTAATTTAAAAAACTTTCTCCACAAAACAAATTTTTTATAGAAACGTAAAGAGCTCCATTAAGCCAAGAATGAGCAGAAATAGTCAAATAAGCTTCTAAGCGTAAAACTACCACAAATCACTGTCAATAAATACATGAAACTAAAAAAGAACAGAAATTTCCGAATCAAACTCAAAACGAGCAAATATTAACACTAGTAGGGCTGATAATCCGCATGCCTTCTCAAGACCAGAACATAATTTGCACTTTACTGATAAAAAAAACACGTTTTAATTATTTACACTTTTCATACTTTCATAAATAAAAAATTACCAAAAATTTAAGGAATAAATATGAGTACTCGTCAATTAAACTGATAATCCACGGTCATTTTTTTTCTCTTTCAGTAGAGTGCAAATTATGTTCTGATCTTGAGAAGGCATGGGGATTATCAGCCCTACTCATATTTAATTTTTGCTCGCTTTGAGTCTGACTTGGCTATTTAAGGTATTTTATCCTCGTTTTGAGTTTCATTTATTTATTGATAGTGATTTGTGGTAGTTTTACCCTTTGAAAATTATTTAACTTTATTTCTGTAAAAGCTTTTAAATTAATTTGATACAAACGCCCACCTTTTTTTAAGGATTCAGCCTTTTTCTTACATGCTAGTAGGCTAAGTTAACCAAACCTAGCCTACACGCGATAGGTTAGGCTAGATAGCGTGCCATCTAACCTACCGTGTGTAGGCTAGGCTAGGTCAGGTTAAACTAACCTACTAGCAGATAAGAAAAGGCAGAATCCTTAAAAACGGTGTGGGTTAGTAGGAAATAGCAGCTGAAGATTGGTTGCGGATATTCGGATAAGCTGTAGGTTGGCTGCAGGCATCTCGGAGGTGACTGATCTACTGTTTACGTAGTAAGCAGTAGATCAGTTGCAGGTACCCGGGGTTTAGTAGGTTGAATGCAGGTACCCAGGGTTGGTTTTGTAAAAGTAATTCGTATTTGCAGCAAGTATTTTTTATTCTGTTAGAAGTATTGGAATTTGTATAAAGTTTTTTTTTTGTAAGAATAATTTTTGTTTTTTAAGAACTATCTCAGATTTTGTTAGAACTTTTTGTATTTTTTAAGAATAATTTCTATTTTTCAGGAATTATTTTGGATTATGTTTGATCTTTTTTGTGTTTTATAAGAAGTATTTGGGATATTATTAGAATTTTTGTATTTTTTAACAAGTCTATTTTATTCTTCACCAACTATGTTTCATCTTGGAGCAACTTTTTTGGAATTGTGCAAAGTATATTTGTATTTCGTAATAAGTATTTTTGTTTTTTAGAAACTATTTTGGATTACGTTTGAACATTTTGTATTCTATAAGAAGTATTTGGGATGCTGTTAGAATTTTTGTGTTTCGTAGCAAGTCTCTTGTGTTCTACGTCAAGTATTTTTTATTCTGTTAGAACTATTTTAGAATTGTGCAAAGTATTTTGTATTTCGTCATTATAATTTTTTTGGGTTTTGGAGGAATCATTTTGGATTATGTTTGAACTTTTGGTATTCCATAAGGAATATTTGGGATGTTGTTAGATTTTTTGTGTTTTCTAGCAAGAATTTTGTGGTCCACACCAACTTTTGTTCATTCTCTTAGAACTATTTTAGAACTATTTTTGAAGTGTGGAAATTATTCTTGTATTTTGTAAGAATGATTTTTCTTGGTTTTGTTGGAAATATTTTGGATTATATTTGAACTTTTTGTATTCTATATGAATTATTTTAGATGATGTTAGAATTTTTATATTTGGAAGCAAGCATTTTCGGTTCTACACCAACTATTTGTCATTGTGTTAGAGCTTTTTTTAGAATTTTTCATTGTGTTAGAAGTATTTTAGTATTTTACAAAGTATTTTTATATTTTGTAAGAATTATTTCTGTTTTGTAGGAATTATATTGGTGATGTTTGAACTTTTTTATAGGCTATTCTTTAAGAAGTATTTAGAATGTTGTTAGAACTTTTGTGTTTTGTAGCAAGTATTCTGTGTTCTGCATCAGCTATTTTTCATTTTGTTAGAATTTTTTTAGAACTGTGCAATTTATTTTTGTATTTTGTACGAATCATCTGTTGTTTTTAGGCATTATTTTGGATTATGTTGGAATTTTTATATTCTTTAAGAAGTATTTGGGATGTTGTTAGAATTTTTGTATTTTGTAGCAAATATTTTGTCTTCTATACCAACTATTTTTCATTCTGTTAGAACTATTTTAGAATTGTGTAAAGTAGTTTCATACTTTGTAGGAATGTTTTTTTTGTTTTGTAGAAATTATTTTGGATTATGTTTGAACATTTGTGTTCTATAAGAAGCATTTTGGGATTGTTTTTATTTTTGTGTTTTGTAGCAAGTATTTTGTGTTCTGCCTCAACTATTTTTCATCCTGTTAGAACTATTTTAGAATTTTGCAAAGTATTTTTGTATTTTGTAATAATTATTTCTTTTTTGTAGCAGTTTTTTGGGATTATGTTTGAATTTTTTGTATTCTATAAGAAATATTTGGGAAGTTGTTAGAATTTTTGTTTAGTGGCAAGTATTTCTTGTCCTACACCAACTATTTTTCATTGTGTTAAAACAATTTTAGAATTGTGCAAAGAATTTTTATATTTTGTTAGAATAATTTTTTTTTTTTTGTAGGAATTATTTTGGATTATGTTCAAAATGTTTGTATTCTATAAAAAGTATTGAGATTTTTGAGATTATTGAGATTAAATTGAGAAAAAATACAGACTTAAACCAAGGATGTGTCTTGCAATTGTCATATTTTAATTAACTGTTTTAACTTGCAAGCTAGAAACTAATGATTTGTCATGTAAATGGCATGTCTTAAGGAAATGTTGGAACTTGCAAGTTGGAAAAAGGGGTCATGTTACCTGTGGCTATTACATTGAGAAAAATTACAGAGTTAAATCAAAGATTTGTCTTCCAATTGGCATGTTTTAAGTATACATTTGAACTTGTATGATAGAAACAGTAGTCTTAGGACAACATGCTCTTAAATGGAGAAAAAATCATGACTTAAACCAAGGATTTGTCTTGCAAATGGCATTTTTTAAGAAAATGTCTGAATTTACAAGCTAGAAACAGATGTCTTGGGAAAATAACAATCCGCAATACTATCTGATAATACCCTCTAAACAATTACTTAACTAGCATGTGTTCGTCAAATTTAACCAATTTCCAGTAATCTATTTTCTACCTGAATGTGAATTACCCTGGCAATAGTAAACTTAGCTTTATCGAACCTTTTTCACTAGAAATTATTTCCTGAATCATAATAGTAGGAAGGCTCTCCTGGGCCAGGTGTCCAAAGCATCATTCCGTTGGGGGATGTCTCTGGTCATACGTTGGATTCCTATGGCAGACAAAAAATTTAGATTATAAGGGTTCCCTGAGGAAAAGATCTTGAACAAAAAATTTCAAAGAAAAAAAATCTTGAAGAAAAAAAAATCTTGAAGTGAAAAATATTGAAGAAAATATTAAGAAAAAAAATCATTCAGAAAGAAAAATACCTTGAAAGAAAATAAAATTTGAAGATTAAAAATCACTCAATGTATTACGTAACATACCACGTGTGCACTGTCATTACGTAACGCTTACGTGTGCGAAGTCTTTACGTAACACCCAAGTGTGCGCCGTCATTTTGTAAGACCCACGTGTGCACCGTCATTATGTAACAGCCACTTTTGTGCCGTCCTTAGTTACAACCGAGGATTCTCCACTTGACTATAATAAGTTACGCGAGATTACTTCATCCTCAATAAATTTAACAAGTCATGCAAGATTATGTCATCCTCAACATAAGTAAACAAACAATTCCTATTGCGTAACATACAGGCGTACTATATTATCACGTAACAAACAGGTGTGCTATAGCATAACACTCCCTTTTATGTAACAAACAGGGGTACTATATCATTACATAACATACAGGTGTACTGTAGTATTACGTAAGACTCAAATGTGCGTAATAACGTCTTGAGAGCTAGGAGCTTCAATAGTATACCCTCTATGGGTCATTTCAGATCCATAGGGCTCCAATATTCCCGTTGGGGAATTCACTTTTGTTTTTACGTCTTCATCATCATTGCAACGTTTGCCACTGAGTTGTTGCTTGAGGTAGAGAAACGGATGGGAGTCACTCAGCACAAGATCAGGACTGTGTTGTGGGTGATCTAGAACTTTCCAACCAAAACTGTCCTACAAATTACGGGCCTGACCAACAGTGTAAGGTCTTGCATTGTCATGGAAAAGGACAATTTCCTTTGTCAGTATGTCAAGTTTTTTGTTTTTTTTTAATTACTCTGCGGAGCTTTCTGAGTGTTAGGCAGTATAATTCTGCATTAATAGCGGTTCCTCCATTGCAAGAAGTCGACCAAAAAACACCATACCTATTCCCAAACATCGACGCCATGATTTGGCGCTGGGACAGAGGAGGCTGGGCCTTCAAATTTTCAAGGGAGTTTGTGTATTTCCATTCCATGTTCTGTTACCTTGATTTGGGCGTGATACGCAAAATCAATGTTTTGTTTCCAGTTCAACCGGTTGCCACCTCAGTGGCAACTATTAAAAAGATGACGATGACGTAAAAACAGCAGTGAACTCTGTGTTATTGGAGCAGGCGGCAAAATCTTATAAAGATATTACTTTAAAATTAGTTGAGAGGTATGATAACTTTTTCAAAAAACTTGGTAACTCTGTCGAAAATAGAGTAAAGTATGCAGTTTCTGAAAATAAATTTACTTTTTTGAAATAATCTTTCGTTGTGGACTTATGTTCAAACGGACCTTAATAAAAAAAAATACACCTCTTAGTTGGCATAATTAGCGAAATAATGTCTTGCTTTGTTTTGTAATAGTGAAAATATGAGTATATCAATGTGCAGTTCTTAAATTCTTCAAATTTTGTATGATTTTCTGAAAATTCGATGACTCTGGAACAGTAATTATTATAATTGTTAAAATATAGAGTTATTCAACCAGTTTTTTTTTCTTTACATTAACGTCCGACTTCTTAGTATGTCTATATTTAGATATATCGAATGCAGCTTGTCCCAGAAGTTAGGAGATGCACCCATATCCAATTGCGTGCAGCTTTCAGCCTACTAGCATAACTAACTACCTTTTCTACATTTTGGAATGTTGAAGTATTTCTTACGATCACAGTCTGCTGAGAGGTTGAAGTAAGATTATAAGTGTTGTTCCTTATATTTTGTTTCACACATCTAAAAATTGTTTCATTAACAAAGGTCAATGTTGGGTTCTGTGAATGTTCTAGGTGAACAAATAATTCTGCTTTTATTGAAACATTTGAATATTTGATTACGAACCGTTAATTTCCTGGGATTTGATAAATTTAAATGTTCAATATATGTTGACGGTCATGAGTTGAGAGCTGAAATAGATTCTTTATTCTTGTGTTAACTTTTTCTTAATGTAGTGGTTACAATTTCACAATTAGTATAACATATAAATTTCTTATTATTAAATGATCTTTTATGACTGAACTGTATACTTGATTTACTCTACTCGAAGTTAAATTTTGTCTACTGTTTATTTAACTACTCGAAGTTAAATAAAAAGTTGCAACAGGACATATGAAACTTTGCTTATTCTAAATGAAGTAAATCAAAATTTAGATGGGGATAGTGAATCGCTTTCTGTCTCATATGTACCGTAAATATCGCATGCTTCGTATTTATGTAAAGTGAATCAAAATAATTGTAGTCTGTCAGTATGAACTCCCTGATTTCAACTTGGATTGCTAAAATAATGCTAGTATCAGTTGATAAGGCTGAGCCACTCTAGAAGTGTAAAATATAATTGTTCAACTTACACTCTTTTCTATATTCCTTGGGAGATGGGTAGTAATAATTATATAGCCAGATCCTTTGGTGGACCATTAGTGGTGAAATCAAGCTAGCCTGAGTGGCACACCTTTAAACAGCCTTCAGCTTAACCTTTTTTTTCTGGGAGCACCATTCCTGCGATGATGGATGGATTTCCTGTATTGTGTCTTCGAGTCTCCTATTATGTGATTAAAAAGCTCCCAGAAAATCAAGAGATTTTTAATCTGTAACAGGATATGAGCTCAAGGCTCATCTTGTCCTGCCTTTGTCCCTATACCCATCAAAGACTATTTATCTTAAATAACAAAGAAAAACGAAAACCAGTCTGTTTTATAGCCTCTGTCCTTCTGAACCAAAAACTTTTTCAAACATAATTCTAATGCGCTTGCATTCATTTTTTTTTATCTTTTGCTTTTTCTGTCACTTCCTGCTTAACTTTGTAACTTTGAATTGAAGCACAAGAGGTTGCTAAATTTCAATTTCTTCAATGAAAACACAGAAAAAGGTTTTTTTCAATGTAATTACCCCTCAATAAGTTTTTTTCAAGATCTAATATGGTAAAATATCTTGGGGGGGGGGGGGGCCAACCCTCTCCCTAATTTATGTAATTGGTGCCCGAATATTACGATTGTTATAAAGAAAATTTGACTCATCTTGACTGTTTCCACAATTTTCTTTTGAAGTAGCCTCTTTCCCACCAAATAAAACCTTTATTTTATTATACCAAAAAAAATGCCAACTTTCACTTATGACTTCAGGTTATATGCAAGCACTAGTGGGGTGGGGTGCTTTACAGTTGATCTTGAAGGGATTCAAAAACCGCTTAAAAGCTAATGTCAAGTTAAATATGTCATGAGTTTAATGAACTCATAATTTTATTGGTATAGTGTTTTCTTCCGCGAAGACACAAATTTACTATTACCCAAATAATGATGCATTGCACATTGTATCTGAAACAGATATAATGTACAATCACTAGCATTTATTTCTCAGTATTTCACTAGCATTCATTCATTGAACACCTAGGTTGAAAACGGATATTTTATAGTCTCTGAACAATAAAGAACTGCTTTCTTCAACTAAACGGATTAAAATACAGGTGAAATTTGTTGCGCAATTGACTTTTCTTGAGTAAACAAAATTGTAATTAATATTACTACCGGTGAACGAAATCGATTATCCTTGGACTTTGATATTTGACTATTCTTTGGATTGGCGTTTTGTATTGCAATGTGCATAGTGATATATTACAACCGGTGAACGAACTTCATTATCCTTGGTCTTTGATATTGGTCAATTGTTTGGTTTAGCGTTTTGTATTGCTGTTTGCAAGTGATTTTTTGCGCAAAAAATGCAAAACACGCAGTGAACGAGTGCACAATGATTTTTGAATAGCGGTGATTTTGATAAAGCAAATGCGATGCAGGCAGTAGCGATGAACCAACATCTCCGCGAGAGTTTTAAGTTGGATCTCCTACCGAATTGTATTCAAACGTTTTAAAAATACAGCTGGAATTTAGCCGGGTACGAGTACAATTATCTCAAGCCTTAGAAAATAACGAGAAAATGACAAGAGAGATGAGTGCTATGACTGAACGTTTGTCGGCAACAAATCGCAGAGTAGATTTGTTAGAAGCAGAATTGAGGAGGGAAAATCTTATTTTGTATGATTTTATACCATCACAGCAGCCTGGTAAAACGTTAAAGGGGGAAGTGATGAAACTATTTAAACAGGTATTTTGATCTCTTGATATATCAAGTTATGCAATTAAGGACATTTACCGATTGGGTGTTACTGGACCGGTGGTAATCAAGTTGAATGTGGTAGAATTCTGCGATTATATCTTACGTAATAATGGACCTTTGAGGATGTTTGGAGTTAAAGTTGCTCCCGATTGTACCTACGCACAAAGGGAATCCCGTTGGCATTTAAGGCCATTGATTGATAGGGCTGTAGCAGGAGGAAGAAGTGCTAAACTCAGAGTCACCAAGCTGTTCATTAAAGGGCGAACGTTTATGCATGATTTGGCAGTTGGAAAAGTTTTAGAAAGCATTGTAAACCAGGCTTCTCAGGCTAAAAATGCTAGTTTTGGCCAAGCTCCTAGTAGAGCGGCACCCCCCCCCCCTCGCCAATTGTCAAGCCAATTGAGTATCTTCTCAGTCATTGCTTGAAGCTCTAGAATAAGGGATGACTCTTCCGGAGCTGCAACACCTAGAGTAGTGTCATCTGCAAATACTACCAGTTCTTCTTGACTATCAGATGTGTACACCAACATAGTCTGAGAGTGACATTTGTGACACAATCCATAGCATACATTAGGAATTCGGGTGTTAAGAAGTCGGTAGAGGTCGTTCACATATATCAGGAAGTGGGTTGGCCCAAGAATAGAACCTTGGGGTACTCCGTATTCAATTAGATCTTCCTTGTCTGTATCTTCCATGGCAATAGATCTGTCAGTAAGGTATGAATGGAACCAAGATAATGCTTCCCCACGCACACCATGATGAGAAAGTTTACCAGTGAGGATATTGTGTGTAAGGCTGTCAAAAGCTTTCTTTACATCAAGAAAAATGGCTGCAGGAATAAGATTAGAATCTAAAGATTGTCGTATAAACTGGAGAAGTTTATTACAAGCATGTTCTGTAAAATACTTTGCGCGAAACCCAAACTGATGTTGATGGAAAAAAAAATTGTGCTTCAAGAAATCTCACCAGATGTTTAAGCATTGGCCTTTCAAATATCTTAGAGAACACTGACAAAAGAGAGATCGGCCTATTGTTCCCAGGATCCTCACGGTCACCTCCTTTAAAGAGAGCTATCACACGCGACAATTTTAGACGTTGAGGAGATACTCCTAGTTGAAATGACCTATTAATCAAATGGACAAGTGGGGTGATAATCGATGGAAGGATATGTTTGATTACTTTAGCAGAAATTTTGTCAAAACCTGTTGAAGAATTCTTTAAAGACAAAACAATATTTGTAATTTCCTGCACCGTAACATCTTAATAGAACCATTGATTTCAAGCATGGGTGGCCTAGGAACTACTTCCAAGTCTGTGACACCGAGCAGTGAGAAACGCTATTAGCAGTTGATTTCCCTATCTCCGCAAAGAATTTGTTCATATGATGTCGTACTTGCCCTTTTTCTGTGATAAGTTGATCGTCTACCATAAGAGACTTAGGGAGACCTTCTAGTTTTTTGGATGGCCAACTAACTTCCTTAATTACCTCCCATGTCGTCTTTATATTTTTCCCGCGCTAAACAAATGTATTTGTAAAATAAACTTTTTTTGCTTTCCGAATAATTGATTTCAGCATATTACAGCACAACTTCACTGTTTCTTATTTAGTACTACTTGGTGTTTTTTTGTGCTATTTCCATAAGTTCTGCTTCCCATTTATTGACTTGAGGACTCCCGATGTAGGCCAGGGAGTTATGGGTGTTGATCTTTTTGATAGAGGATTCCTTAAAGCAGCTTTTAGACAATGAGCCGAGAATTTTTCCTTAACAGTGTCATAAAACTGGCCAAATATATCGTTATAATTGTCCAAATTAATATTTTCTGGTAATGAAAAGTCTCATGCAGATGTACTCAGATCTTCTTTCAGTCTATCCAGCTCCACTGGTGAGCAACAGAATCACGGAGTATCCTGGGGGACTAATCTTTGTGGATTTTGGAGGATTGGAAACAAGGCTGCAACTGGTAAATGGTCGGAAGTATCAGAAAGCAGTACTTCTGTCTTAACGGAGTGTAGTGATGAAAAAATATTGTCAATTAATATTGCTGTCTGGTTAAGAATCCTTGTCGGTATGCTTATACAAGAAGCTAATCCATACGAAATTAGTAAAGACAAAAGATCAGAAGCCTGTCTAGGTGATGGTTCCGCAAGGTCAAGGTTAAAGTCGCCCATCAATACAACTTCGGATTTTTCAGCAAAAACTTTTTCAAGAACATATTCTAATGTTTCCATAAATTGAGTTATTAACCCACTTGGAGAACGATATACTTCGCCTATTGTTACCATTTCCTTAGCGTTGATTGGGACTTCTATAAAAAGTGACTCCAATACCTTTTCATTATTTGTACATAAATCATGTCTTAGTACAGCCTGAAAATTATTTCGGATGTAAAATCCGAGTTCACTATTTTGGGCCGTCTTGCGGTTAAGAAATATCGACATATAACCGGGAATATCCAAAAGTACCTGATTTTTCTCGCTCAAAAATGTTTCACAGAGACCGATAATTGCAGAGCAGGAATTTCTACATAATAATTGAATATCATAAACGAGGAATTTAGGCCCTGAACATTTAGATGCACAACCGGAAATGTATCACCCCACCGAGCTCCGGAGTCCCAAATTCTCAGCTCCTCCACAAACAAACTATCAATAATATTCTCAAAATTTTCATTTAAATTCATATTGGGGGCTTTACCAACTGGATTATTTATAATTTAATTAAAATTAACTCTCCCAAATTCATACTCATTTAATTTCCCTAATGTTATGTTAGTGTTAATCCCTAATAGAGAATCAGTCTCAACCATAATTACTGACTGTTGCAGGTAACGGAGAGCCATAATGTAGTCGCGTGAATACCAGTGACGTCAACTTCTTAATCTCAAATGAAAAGGTTATGCGACGAAGTTGATTATTTTGCTCTGAAACAAAAAAAAATAACAATTGAAATAGAACAGGAAGGTGTAAACACTGAGGGTAAAGAAAGACAAATAAAAGGGAAAAATACAAAAAGACAAATAAAATTAACGAACAGCACATTTTTTGAAGATATAACATATTAAGCGGAAGCGAACACTTACTAACATTCATGCGTCAGAATCGAAATCAGAATTGGCCAAGGAGAAAACTAGGGTAAGCGGGTCGTAGCATGCATAATCAACCTTGATCAAGTTAGAACTCGAAGTCTTTTTAGATTCTAGCCATAACCTAGTCCCCTTCTGAACCATTTTGGTATGAGACACTTAATCGGAGGCAACTCTACAATTTCTTAAATTATAAGCCATACTCAAAAGTTCTTTCCAACGTTTAGCCAGCTTGAATGGAAGGTCAATACAGACGCTTTTCCCCATATTTCTTAGATTACCAACACAAGCCATAATATTGTTCTTATGTCGAAGATTTAGGACAGATACAAGAATTGGGTTCGATGCCGGACGCGAGTTTTGTTTCCTGGGACTTTTAGCCTTGCTTCTAAGTCTATAGATGGCCGTGAACTTAATATTCCTGTAGTTCCGTACCAACATTTCCGACAAAAAATCATTAAAGGTTTCTTCGATATCTTCATTTTCCTTGTTAGGAATTCCATTGAATTCCTACCCGGTTGTTTGCTCGTCCATGTGTAGGTTTTTGTCTGTTCGTAAGTCTGAAGTTGTGTGTGTTTATATGTGTTTTGTCTATCTCAATCTCTTTGCCTGTGTGTCTGGGTGGATGTTTTCTTGTCCTAGTGTCTGTCTTTGTCTGTTTGTGGGTCTGAACTTGCGTGTTTGTTTAGTTTTTTTTTGCTCTCTTTCGCTGTACCTGTGTATCTGGGTGGATGTTTGTTTTCCCAGTGTCTGTCTTTGTCTGTTTGTATGTCTTTTTGTCTCTCTTACTCTCTGTGCCTTTGTGTCCAGGTTGGTGTTTGCTTGTCTCCGTGTCTATCTTTGTATGTTTGTACGTTTGAAACTTCGTGTTTGTATATTTTTTTTTGTTTCTCTTCCTCTGTACCTGTGTGTCTGGGTGGGTGTTTGCTTGCTCCAGTGTCGATCTTTGTCTTTTTGTGTGTCTGAATCTGTGTGTTTCTATGTGTTTTTGTCTCTCTTACTATCTGTGCCTGTGTGTCTGGGTGAGTGTCCGCTTGTCCCCTTGTCTGTATTTGTATGTTAGAATGTCTGGAAATGCATGTTTTTATGTGTTTTTGTCTACCTTGCCCTCTGCGCCTGTATGTCTGAGTAGATTTTTGCTTTTCTCAGTGTCGGTCTACCGTGTGTGTCTTGTATATCTGAATATTTGAGATTGTATTTGTCTCCCTCTTTCTCACTCTCTGTTCCCATGTGTCTTGGTGGGTATTTTCTTGTCCCAGTGTCTGTCTTTCTTTGTTTGTATGTCTAAATCTTTGCGTTTTAATGTGTTATGTTTCTTTATCTGTGTGCCTGTGTGTCTGGACATGTGTTTGCTTGTCCCAGTGTCTGTTTGTGTCTGTTTTATGTCTGAATCTGTGTTTGTATGTGTTTTTGTATCACTCACCCTCTGGCTCTGTGTGTCTGGGTGGGAGTTTGCTTGTCCAAGCGTTGGTCTTTATCTGTTTGATTTGATTCATTTCTCTCAGACTATGGTAAAAATCTAATTTACGTATTTCAGACTCTAGTAACCCACCCGACTGAATTTGATAAATTCCCACTTCATATATCTCTACCTCTAAAAAGAATTCAATTCATCTAAACCTAAATCTCCTATTTCAGACTCTAGTATACGACTTGGGAGCTGGTATTAGTGTCTTTGTCTGACTGTATTTTGATAAATTCCCACTTCATATGTCTATATCTAGAAATAATTCGATTCCTCTAAAGCTAGTTCACATGTTTCATACTATAGTATACGACTTGTGAGCTGATATTAGTGTCTGTGTCTGACTTAATCCTGGGAAATTCTCAATCCATAAGTTTCTAACTCTAAAAAGAATCCGACTGTGTCTAATTGAATCTTGATAAATTCCTACTTCATATTTCTCTAACTATACAGAGAATCCGATTCATCTAAACCTAATTCGCATATTTCAGACTTTAGTATACCACCTTTGAGCTGATAGTAGTGACTGTGTCAGATTGAATGTTGATAAATTCACAATTAATATATCTCTAACTCTAAAGAAAATCCGATTCATCTAAACCAAATTCTTTTATTCAGTCTCTAGTATACCCTTTGTGAGCTAATGGTAGTGACTGTGTCTGACTAAATCTTGATAAATTCCCAGTTCATATGTGTCTAACTCTAAGGGGAATCCAATTCATCTAAAACTAATATTCCCACTTCATATGTCTCTAACGCTTAAGAGAATCTGATTCATCTAAACCTATTTCACCTGTTTTAGACTCTAGTATATCACTTGTGAGCTGATAGTAATGTCTGTTTCCAACTGAATTTATATAAATTCCTCTTTCATATGTCTCTAACTCTAAAAGGAATTCAATTCATGTAAACTGAGCCTGCTAGTGGTATCTATGTCTCCGATGATTTCTTTTCTTACATCTCTAAATTTTTAATAAACATTCTAAGTGTTTGACTTACTAGCGTTCCCTAAACATAATAGAAACATAACAAAGTAAGGCATAAAATATTTTTAATTGAAATAATGACATGCAGAATACTAACATAAAAATATGTTATATACATTATTAAACATTATTAATATCATTAAACAACTTTAAACATTTTGAATTTGTTCAATAAAATATTTCATCATGTTTTCTCTTGATAGTGTAGGTATTCTCTTCTCTTAGTTAATAATGAGTAGAATAATCATTAATCAATTTTGAGTCAATCACAATTTTTACTATGGTGTCAGCTACAGGTTCAATTTGCGTTTTGTCTTTGGTATAAGTGGTCTCATTTACTATATCTGTTGGTATATGATCAATGGTAAAGATAATGTTCACACGCACTTTATTTTTGATCAATCCTCTTTATATTCATTACTAAAATTGTCTGCCAATGGCCTTTTTATTTCGTCTGTGATTTCACTTTTTTTTACACAGGTAACAGTTTTACACAGGTAACAGTTCTGGCACGTAGAAAAGATGTGGTTTATAATATTTCTAAATGAGTATGCCTGTGTTGCTTTTAACTTCCGTTGAATACTAATACCCAAAAGATGGCGGTATGATTTATCAACACATTATGTGTTACCAGAACAATAAGCAAGAAGTTGCCCCTCTTTATCAACTATTATTTTTATGTTGGCATTCTCTTTGAGTGGTATCATCTCTGGATATCTCACTCTCGCATATCCAACATTAGCATTGTTAAGTTTTTTCGTTATCCCAAAGAAACCTAATCTCTCACTGTAATGACAACGCACGCATACATTTCCAATGGTGTTCCACCTACTAATTGTTTCATAGTTCAAAGATTTTTCTTTGTCAGCGTTCAATGCAACGACAATCTTATCATGTGCACACACTTTCTTCGAATATTTCATCTTTACTATTTAAAAAATATGATTCAAGGGTTTATCCTTCCAATATAAAAAAAACTTATTGAATACACGCAATAAACTAGATAGTGTCGATGATCAGGCATATAGTACTACGGGTCGGCCGCATAGAAAAATTCCAAAAACCATTTTTCCCAGTCCAAAAATTCTAAGTGCCAAAGAATGCACTTGATATTTTTAAAATACAAAATAAAACGGAATGCATACGATACTCGTGATTTTTAGTTCTAGAAAAACAATATTTGTAATGACACTTTTGTTACTTTCTGAATTTTTTTCATTTTTACTTAGTTTTTTTATTTCTTTTTATTTCACTGATATTAAAATTCTATTCTTGGAGCTGTCGATGAACAGCCATATAGTACCACTGGTACAGCAGAATAAAAAAAAGTTGAAGAATATCCGTTCAAAAAAAATTCAGTCAAATAAAAGAAAAGTGTTACTACAAACATTATTTTTCTGATAGTAAAAATTACGACTAGTATATCTATATCCTTCTCATTTCGTATTTCAAAAATATTAATTGTAATTTTTTGTTTTAAGTATATTTCCTATCATTTTAGACATTTTAAAAAAGTAAAAAAAAATTCTACGTTAAAGAAAGCAAAAGTTCAAAAAAAGTTCAAAAAATTAAACTTGAAAAAGTAAAAAAATGGGAGAGGGACCAAAAATTTGGGAAAGGGGGTATTGGGGTCCTTGGAGGCTGGGCATGGATGACTAAGGGCTGTTGTATCATTACGTAAAATGTATACAACCTCATTAGCTTCTTCTTTATGCTAATTCCAATACTAAACAATATTTTATATTAGCTGCAATCTTCACTTGTTACTTGTATATTATAGTGACCAAAGCCAAGAAATAAAGTTATGTTGATCCTATTCACTTGTCCATACTTGAACCAATTGACTTGTGAAGGATGAATATATACTAATCATATTCTGACAAACATATAATGCTGCTTGGGAGTCAGCATTCCTTTAGATTTTCCCTTAGTTGGAAAGCGATTAAAATTTCAACCCTTTACTGTCTTTTTTCAATCCAAATCAAAACAAATTATTCATATTATTGTCATTTGGATATATATTTCCATCACTACTTGATTTCCAAGGATTGTTCTGTAAGTGATCAAAATTTCAATCCTTTGAGCTGATCAGACAGGTCTCAATTTATCTTGATATTCTTACCCAGGTATGAACTATGCAAATGAGATACCTTTTGCTACCTGTCTTTATGTGGGTCAGTGACCCAGATAATGGTATCTCAATCAAGGTTTTTATATATGTCTTTTTGGAACTGTGATAGCAACTCTCCATCAATTTATTTATATCCACGATCAAGGCAAAAAAAATTGATTGTGTAAGAATTCACTGACTCCAGTGCAATGAAACTTGAAGCCACTCGTATTTATACGGCGCAATGATATATGAGAGCTTTAGAACTCTCAGAATCTATTTCGCAACTAAGTCATGGTACTACTACCGCTCAAGGTTAGAGGGTACAGTGACATTCAAGAGTGTCTGGCCTTGATACGGTTCATAGATTCTTAAGAGTGCCTGGCTTTCATAGAGTTTAACGATCGTCAAAAGTACCTTGGAAAGATTTCAAGGAACGTAAAATACCCAAAGTATAATAAAGGACTCTACTCTCCTCCCTCCGCCTCTTAAATAAAAATTTGTTTTGTAAAATTCCCCTTGCTGACTAAAAATCTTGGATACAGCCCTGCCGGTATTTATTCCAAAATTGTATTTTTGCCGTTCAATTGTTAAAGAATACTTCATATTAGACAACACGAAAAACAATATCTAAAAAATATCTTTTATTCGTCAATAGAAAATCATTTTTTACAAAGCTTGTACATAATTGGACAATTTAAAAAAATATTGGCAGCATGTAGCCAAACTGTATCACCTTTGTTCAGCGGACATGGAATGCAAGCATACTAACAATGAACAACTATACACAGACATTTACAGTTTATATAAAATTGTATTACATACAAGACTAGCTTCGCGCTAGAAAACTATTAAAAGAGAATACAAGCGACTCAATCTCAGTAAAAAGAACCTCTGAAGCATGAAGAAGTACAACAACTAAAATGGCCCGAAGACAAAAGAAAAGAACACTAGAATGAATCCAAATGGGAAGATTTACCTTTGAAAAGTCAATTTAAACAATACTTCTTTCATAATCAAAACCTAATCACTGAAAAATTGGATTTTCCACCAAAAAAGCCTGACTTGGAAAATAAAAGAGCTCTAGAATAAAATAAAATGGTAAGATTTGTGTTAGAAGTCAATTATACCAATTTTCTTCTCAATTAAAGTCTTTTAAATGAAATATCAGCTTTTAGCTCAAATTTAGCCGAACTTTTGGAAGAGAACAGAATGCCAGAATAAAAAGTTTGGTAAGATTTGTCTTTTAAAATCCAATTTTGAAAATAAATCAATTTATTTATTTCTCAATCAAAATATATTCAAGGCAATATCAGCTTTTAGCTGAAATTTAGCCAAACTTCAGGAAGGGAAGAGAACACCAGAATAAAAGGAAAGTATTGTAAGATTTGCCCTTCAATATAATTTTTCTAATAAATAATCAAGTTTCTTTTCAATCAAAATCTATTCAACTAAATATAAGCTTTAAGCTCAACTTTTGCTTTTTTAGCTACCTTTTAGTCGAAAATAAGCCAAGAAAAATAAAACACTATTATACAAAAAATGGTAATATTTGTCTTTTAAAACTGAATTTTAAAAATAAGTAATTAATCTTTCTCGAAATCAAAATCTATTCAATGAAATATCAACTTAACTTCAGCTTTTGTAATTAATCTTTAAACCCAAATAGTCAGTCTTTTGAAAAATTAAAGAACACTAGAATAAAAAAATGGCAAAGTTTGCCCTTTAAAAAACCATTTTAACAATAGGCAATTAATTTTTTTCTAAACCAAGATTTATTCAATGAAATATTGCCTTTTTAAAAAAAAGGAGGGAACGGCTAGTATCAAATGTAAATAAAAGAATGAAAAAAGTCTACAGTCAATTTTTATAAGAATTAATTTTTCAATTCGTTAAAGTTAACTCAATATGAGTATATTAAGCCACTAAATGAAGCAAATAAAAATTTCAGGCATAATCCGTAAGATAAATTAAATATTGGGTATTAAACAAAACTATAAAATGGAGTAAATTCGGCTGGTTAACTCAGCTAATTTATAAAGCATAATAAAAAATTAATATGTCAGTTTGTTCAATATTTTTTATTGATAAATTAAGTTAATTTAATAAAATTAAATTGATTAATTAGTTAAAAAATAATCAAATTAACAAAATAAATTTAATAACTAAAATATAGTACATCAATTTAAGCAACCACTAAAACAAAATTAAGATTTTCGAAAAGTAATTCGACTAAAAATCGTTTCACTCTGAAAAATGGAAACAAAATAGCGGAACGAAAAAGCTTTAAAACAAAAAAAAATACGTGTCTTAATAAAATTCTGACTTGACCTATAATAATTCTGAATTGAGGGCTTCATTATTACAATATAAATTAATTATTCTTATTCTAGTGTAAGAATTTCATATATAAAATTGGGATTGTATAAAAATGATACAATTTGTAAAATCGCACTAATCTGTGTATTCTGAAACTTAATTATTGTCACCTAACATATAACAGTCTTCTTATTTATTATTTTAGAAGCTTCATACAGGATGTCCTGGTCGATTTTGTAGTTGCTGTGGTAAGTGCAGGTATCATTGCTCGAAATTGTCCGTTGGTCTTTATTTGGATACACTTGATACTTGTTGTTTGTCAAGCAATCAGTCAATAAATTTTTATCTAGACCAAAGACTCGTCTAATTGGGTAAAATAGGGTTTCTGAAGAATGTAGGAAGATTGATTCATAGAAGCGAATTATTTCTATTTGTTTGGTATAGCTCTGTATTTCAGCCTAAATTAGAAAAATCGTAATTAATTAAAGCTTGTATCGTTTTAGAGAAATTTTATATATAATGTATACATCTATTCCTAAGAAGATTGTCCTTAGTTAGTTCTTTAGCAATCTAAGTTACAAAACCAATTTACTGTATCATCCGGAATTGTGGAAACAAGAAGTAATGGTTGCAATCAATTACGACTGAAATAAAATATTTCCAACTATTTTAAGGTCTGAAACTTTCTAATAAACTTGTGCCAACATTTGAAAATACTGATATAACTATTTTTACTTACTTATAGCTGGAAACTTGATTTTAATTATATTAATTTACAATTCTAACTAAGCCCGTTGAGTTTAAAGAGTAATTGAAGAAAAACAAGCAGAAGCTACCAAAATAAAAGCTAAAACATTTGAATGATAACGTTTAGTGGAAAAAACGGAATATTTACAACTAAAATAAGAAAAGGCCGAACTCTATAAAGCAATCTTTTTGTGTCTATCCTTAAATGCAATTAAAAAATGAGTAGGTAGGTAGAAATCATATAAAGGGTAAAAAATCTTTTCTATACCTTGTCAATATTTTCAAGTGGTTTAAAATTGATATAAAACCATATAATATACAAAAAGGTTTTAATTCTTTGGTTATTGTTTTCCTTAAAAAATGGTGTTGTATGTTTTGACAATAAACATCTTTTCGTGTTTAAAAGTTAAAGCTTTAAATTAAAACTCTTTTTATTGGTATAGATCATATGTAATGATGACTTGTTTCCATATTGTGTTCTCTTAGGTCCTTTTATTTTCTCTTAGTCGTTCATAATCCAGTGTTTTAAATATATTTTTCTTGATAAATTCCTTTGTCAGAAGTATTTAAAGTTTCAGGATGTTTTTTTCATAGCTATGAATCTAGAGCGAAGTAACTATAAAAAGAAACATAAGAACCATAACAATAAAGAACATGTGAGAGCTCTGAAATAACTGTTTAACACGTGAAATTAAAGTCAAAACTCTTAGAAAAAATAATAGCTGAATCTCGATAAAATAAATATGCAGCAACATTTTTATAATTTATATTTGAGGTTGCCTAAGATATGGTTCCAGCCTAAAGAGGATAATATTTTAAAGACCAAGAATGAAATATATTACTCTTTGCTTTTCAATATGGTATGTATTTTTAGAAAATAAATGTTGCCACAATTCAGCAACACCAAGAGCTGTTTTAGTTGGATTTCTGGATTGATTATAAGCATGAGGCAAAAAATAAAAATAAAAATTCAGAATGGCAAGAAAAGACTTATAAATAAATTTCGTCAATTGATAAACGATTGTTGACTCATTTTGAGTTTTATGATTTTCCTTTTATGTCTATGTATATTTACAACCCCTGTATAACGTTAAAATTCTTGACTATATTAAAAGGTCTCAATTTTAAACACCCTATGTCACTGCAGACCTCGACCAATAGTTTTTTTTGAATCCGTAACATTTTTTTTATGTTCATCAGCAAAATCTTTCCAAAACAATGGCATCAACAGGGATTATGGAAGCAACCCTATACTATTTGATCTAATTTTTATTTCTTGTGGGACGAGACCTAATTTGACAAACTATAAAGATGTTCATGATTTAAGTGCTTGGTACAGGGTACCAGGAAATGGAATTGTAGATACACCGAATTCTAATGGACTTACAAAATTGCAACGATAAGTCTCTCAAGCAAAAAAAATTTAAATGATTTTAATATAAAATATCACAGTAGAATAAACTTATATATATAAATAAGATAAAGAATAAAGCTGCAGAAAAATCTTTGAAGACCAAGGCTACTAGATTTCACCCTTGAGAGTAAGCAAAAACCAAATATTTTTTGAGCCAATTCTGCAAGCACCAGGCAAATTTGAATGCTTGAAATCTGGTAGTTATGCTGAACAGAGCAAAGAGTGTAAGCATACACAATTTTGTGCACACGTTGCGCATTTGTCTTGTACACATTGTGCACACACAATTTCCCTGTAAGGATGAATCTTGACCATTCCAAGTAATGTAATTCTTTCGCTAATAATCAATCACCGTCATACCAAGCCACTTGAGGCAAACAAAGCTTCGAGAGACCTTTTTCACCTTATTCTATTCAGAGAGTAGTATCCCCTCAACAATTTTTAGGAATCCAATAGCTGCTACTCCTTTCTTCCTTTAATGATTTAAAATGACGAAGAAGTTTAACAGGGATCCCCATCAGATACATTTTACGTAATAGGGAATGTTTTCTTCGAGATGAGGTGTTACGTAATATAAATTCTTTATAAACCTTCAGGGGGGCGCCAAATAAGGATTGCTGTGGTTGTTATGTCATAGGATTTGAGTGTAACCTACTAGAGTGTTTTAAAACCTACGAGAGCCAGGGCTTCTTTGCCTTAGGATTTCTTTGGATGTTAAGTAATAGAATTTTTTTGTTACATAATAGAGTGTTTTTTTTTAAACTTACGAGGGGCAGGAAAAGCCCTATCCTGGGCCCCACCCAATCCTTTTTTCTTTGATCGATATGATTAAAAACCTAAGGGTATAGGAAAAAGCTTCAGGGGCCCGCCAAATCAGGATTTCTTTGTGTGTTACGTAATAGTTTTTTTTAAAGTCCTTTAGTCAAGCGGGGAAGTCCCGGTATATAGATTTTTGTATCATGGTCCAATATTTACAGGCGAGGGTGACGTTATCGTGCGTGACTTGTTTTGCTTCCAGTTAAAATCTGGAAAAAACTGGTTTTAAAGTTCAACAACACGCAAGTTGTTAGACTTCCTCAGTATCGACAAAGAGTTAAGTGTGTCAACATCGAGGATATTGTTCTTTAGTAATGGATACTTTAACTCAATTGAAAATTGAAGGTGCTAGCAATGGTGGAATGAAAACTAGAGTGCCTAACGTAGCAGTAGAAATTACAAGGGATAGCTGGCTAACCTTAGGATGGGACGAGATGTTTGCACAATATGTATTATCACTAAGCAGATTCAAGTTGGAAGAACGGTTATGCTTTGCAGCAAAAGTGAAAATTATCCATATACAAAGATTACAAGACGGATTAAATGCATTTATGAAATATATTGGAGACAACAATCTGAATTAATCTTAAAGAAAGGAGTAAGATTGCTACTAGAGAGACAGAATCCTTATTAATCTATAATCGGTAGTGAAAGTGTCGGGATTAAAAATGACAGGACTAACCAAAAAATTAAGAACTAAAAAATCATACAGGAAGAACCAGAAAATCATACGGAATCTAGTGACTTTGGAAAAACGTTTGATTCTAGCTGATGATTTTCTAAAGCTATCTCTTCAAAGGAAAATATTTTCTCAAAGGATGCTTAACGATATAATGAGAAATGATTCTCTATCTTTGGACTATTGTATGAAACTATTACATGGTGGCCCAGATGCATTTACTCAGTTTATTGATATATTAATTGAATCAAAACAAAATGATAAAGTGGTTTTGATTTTAACCACTATCTAGACGGGAATTTTCCAAGGCAACTACAAAAAGTAAATAAATCTAGTCTAAAAAAGTTTTGTGACATCACTCAATTACTCCTCCTCCTAGAAGACATTCATTTCCCCACGTCAGATTCTTTTTCGAAGTGAGACAGTCAACATTGAAAATGTTTTACACATGTGCATTATGTTTTTTTATATTGAGCAGCCGGTCATCCTTTGAGCATTGTTCTATTGTTGATGAATAAAATGAAAAGCGTAGATTGTAGAATCCATGTAAGTTACATAAAGGATACGCAGTGCAAATTAAAGACTGTAATTCTTGTCTTGAAAAGTTTTTGATTCCCCCACTAGAGATTTCCTAAGCTCCAATTGTCACAATGATAAATCTGATCAATTGGAAAATAATTACCCTGGCATGATTGCAAAAACATTAAACGTGATTTCAGATTATTTTTAAGAAACTGGTATTCTCATGGTTTTAAATTGTGTTGGGAGAAAGAACCTGGTCTATGTTTCAATTGATGAAATAATAAACGAGTCTGGTTTTTACGACCTTGTTGTGAAGATTTTGGCTACTATGATTATAAGCCTATAAATTTTTATTTGGTTGTTACAGAAAGTGATTCTTCATATGAGAATATCGTATGTGACATTGCTTCAGTTAAGCAGATTGAAACACATGAATTTTATAATATGAATCAAAATACCATTATTGACTTTAAGAAGAAAAATAATAAAAATAAAATTACATTATATTCTAGAAAATGTGACCCTGACTTTGCTTCCCAAAATGAATACAAGTTTAATACTGACGAGGTGTCACCACTTATCATTAACGATGGTTAACTATACGTGGAAGATAAAGTCTAAAGGGCTTAGAGCTTTCTACATAAAAAATTTATTAATAAACAAGTTCACAAACATTTTTAAAGTATTTCACCCTTAGCGCACTAAAGTTTATATTATACAGGTAGGAAAGAGTATTTTCAACTAGAAAGTCACTAAATCGAGGATTGTCATCACAAATGCTAAGAAATTCACTGTAAGTATACCCACGACATCGAAAAATAAAATAGTGCATTAAAACCTCAGCCTTTGGTTGATAAATCTTGTACTCGCTTCCGATTTTGAATAATAGATTTTCCACTTTGCTCAACAAAGTTTTAATTTGAGGTGTGTAGAATGTAAATGGTAGGTCAAGAGGATAAAAAATTCTAAACTCTTTGCTGTTTGAAAGATGCATAGCCAATGTCCCGTCTTTACAGCAGAAGAGCTAGTATTTACAATGATAAGGCTATCGTTAACACTTTTAATGTACTCAAGGAAATCCGAGGGTATACAATAGGATTTGTGTTTTGAAATGTAGAGATCCAAATTGAATACATTGATTACTTGATTTGTGTTCATGATGTCAAGTCTAATAGAACACTGCCATGAGGGGTAATTTTACAATAAGTTTCAAATTAATTTAAACAGATTAATGTAATACTCTCCTCCAATGGTTCGGTAAAGGTTCACTCTAAACGCACTGTGCCTGTTTGGACGATAGTCACATCTTGAGTACCCGACAAATCTAATACAATGATACAATGAGTTTTAGAAAACACTTCTTCGGCTATACCATTTTCAAATGATTGTGAATCTTGATCTAGAAATTGTTTGTCAATTCATATAGGGTCCAGTAGGAATTATAAATGGATAAATTTTAGAGTGGAATTCCATTTACTTTACATACAAGAGATGAAAGTCAAAACATTTCATATTTATATGGAGAAATTGTATGATCCAATGGCACTAGCACTTTTTACGAAAGCCAAAGCAAGTTTTGAAGGAACTTCACCATTGATACATAATGCATCGGTGCAGATACGGCAGCCCGTTGAAATATGTCGTTGGTTCGTGATTATATGCAGAACGAGCAGTTTGATATTATTTCTACTAGCTCTTAATCTTTTAATTCTCACACTAATAAGTCTTTTCTTAATAGTTACAACTTTTTTGTTAATACTAATAAGTTTTCTTAATTTTAACGAATTAATTCTTAATTTAACAAATAATTTTTCCTTGATAAGAACATTTTTCTTAATAGCAACAATTTTTTATTAATGCTAATAAGTTTTTTTCATAATAGTAATAAGTTCTATTTAATACTAACAACTTTTCTTTTAAAAGAAACAAGTTTTTTCTTAATAGTAACATATTTCTTAAGAGCAACACAGTTTTTCGTAATACTGATAAGTTTTTTTAATAGTAACAAGTCTTTTTTTGATACTAACAACTTTTTTTGAATAGTAGCAAGTTTCTTTTCTTAATACTATACTCTGTCTTCTTAGTAATAAAGGTTTTTTGAATAGTAACCAGTTTTTCTGAATAGTAACAAGTTTTTTTAATAGCAACAAGTTTTTTCTTAATACTAACAAGTTTGTTCTTGTTAGTAACAAGTTTCATTCTTAAATGTAACAAGTTTTTCTTAATACTAAAAAGTTTTTTTTTAAGATCGGTAAGTTTTTTAATAATAGTAAAAGTTTTTTCTTAATGGTAACATGTTTTTCTAATTACTAGCAAATCTTTTAAATTTTAACAAGTTTGTGATAATACTAAAAGTTTTCTTAATGGTAACACGTTTTTCTTAATGCTAACAAATTTTTTTCTAATAGGAACGAGTCATAATCACATTTTTTATTGATAAGAACATTTTTCTTAATAGCAACAGAAATTCTTAATAGCAGCAACTTTTTCTTAATAGTAATAAGTTTTTTCTTAATAGTATCCAGTTTACTTCTTAGTAGTAACATGGGGTTTTTATTACTAAAATTTTTTTATAACAGTAGTAAGTTTTTCGATAATATTAAAAGTTTTTTCTTAATGGTAACAAGTTTTTCTTAATACTAGCATATTTTTTCTAATATTAACGAGTAATAAAATCACTTGGTTCTTGATAAAAAACATTTTTCTTAATAGTAACAGTTTTTCTTATTAATCTTTATTAGTTATTTATTTATGGTTTTTTTATTGGGATCTAATAGAGTGTAACTATAGGGTTTACTAGCGGCATGATTGTATGCCGAGAGTAAAAATTTCGGTTCACCAGGATATATTTGCTTGTTTAAAGTTATAAGAGAAATTGAATCCCGTACAACCCTATAGAAAATATAGCAAGCACAATTCAAAGCAAGTGTTTCCGTAATTTACTAAGATGAAAGAGATTGTGGAGACCAACGGTTACGAAAATTTTTGTAATGAGACCGAACCGTTAATAACTGTAGCCTCTGCTAAGACCAGTCTTCAATGGATTCTGCCAAACCATCAATAACCTACAATGAGTTTGGTTCAATAAGATTAAACATGTCATGTCCTCGGATGAATTTCATATCTGGTGCAATAGCCTTTATTTTATGATAGGACTCTTGGCAAATGCTAGGTGCTCACGGTAATTAATGTCTTCGATGAATAGGAGGCAGATAATTATGCAATTTTTACTTTTGTAGTAGAATATACTTGAAAGTGTTTTAATAGGGGACATGAATTTATTGATCAAAATTAGGTAAATTTATCACTCGGAGAAAAGGAGGGAGGGGGCCTAGGTGTTTATCCAATATAGAGAACCACAGTAGTTTAAATTTGAGTATTCCCATCTTATTTTTTGGTGGGGGGGGGTCATATGGATAGAGGCTTACCTGTTGGTATCTTTGAGATATATCCATTTTTTAAATCGTTACTGTATGGTCAGAATCCAACACAAAACTGGTAGGAATCACCATCCTAGTACCCGTTTTTATACCCCCCTCGCAACAAACAGAATTACTCGGTTCCCGTTAGAAAAGTAGCTGATCATGTGACACTTCTGTTTCCTGGAAATAACAGGGTACCTTATATTTACCAACAAGCCTTTGTTTTTAGGAAATTCAATATAAGTTTAGTCTCACTAACGGTTCTGGTCATAGAAAATGGCAGTAAAGCCTGTGTTTTCTGACACGAAACGGATGTAAAGCATGAAAATATTGTGGTGACGAAGAATTGGGATTTCGTCTTTACTTGAAGTGGGACCCTGAGGGTTTCTTACTAGCCCTTGTAGGTTTTTAAAATTTTAAATAACAGGATTTGGTGGGGCTCTGAAGGTTATTTCCTGGCCCTCTTAGGCTTTTTAACAATCAAAGAAACTATTAGGCAATGCATGCATCTTGACTAGTGGATCCTGAAGTTTTTTTTCTTTACCTTAGGTTTTTGTTTATAATGATAAAGAAACAGGATTTAGTGGGGGCTCTGTGGGTTTTTTCTGCCCCTCGTAGGTTTTTTAAGAAAAAACACTCTCTATTATGTAACAATCAAACCTTAGTACTTAACATTCAAAGAAATCCTGAAGTAAAGAATCCCTAGCTCTCAATGATTTTTAAAGTACTCTCTATTAAATAACCCCCTAACCCTAATACATAACAACCATAGACATCCTGATTTAGCTACCCTTGAAAGCTTTTTAAATAATGCCTATTACGTAACATGGACCTGCATCTCGAAGATAACATTCCCAATTACGTAGCATACACCTGCATCTTGCCTTCAAGGGATCATTGTTAAATTTCTACGTCATCTTAAATCATTAAGGGAAGAAAGGAGTAGCGGCTTTGGGCATCCTTAAATTGTTCAGGGGATACTACTCTCTGAACAGAATAAGGTAAAAGAAGCTCTCTTGGAGGTAAGTTTGCCTCAAGTGACTTAATGTTAAGGTGATTGATTATTAGTGACAAGACTGGCATTATATAGAAGGGTCAAGATTTATCCTTACAAGAAAATTGTGTGTACACTGAAGTGGTATTGATTAGATTTTCTCAAGGGCCGAGTTTTCTATGCTTCCGCTGTAATTACATTAACATATTTGTATAATAGTTCTTCCATGTTTTTTAGATCACAGTTCCAAGATATTTCACATGAATTTTGTAAGTAAGGACAAAGAGCAAACTGCCTCTTCATTATACAAATAAAATAGGCCTACATAACGAGGAATTATCGTTTTACTTATACAATGTAATTATGTATAGTTTTCTTCCAAAATTCTAAGACAAATTTCTACGATTAAATGTCACCAGCCTGCAAAATCCCTAATAAAAGTAACCAAGCGATTTAAAATTATCAATTACTGCCGATAATACTACTGTAACGAGAATGAGCTTTAGACTATTTTATGAACTTAATAAATTAAACTAACTACACGTTTCTTCTTTTGAGGCTGCTTTAAAGAGAACTAACCATTTTTAATAGTTCTATGAGGGATGCTTCTACAGAATAACAAAAAATCTAAAATACTAAACTTTTTTTTACCTCTTTTACAATTATATCGGTGTTGTGGAAGACCAGTGCATTGAGAGAGTTCAATAGGACCAAGGTAACCACGAAAATGAAAAATAGAAATATGCCCTTGGATATGAATGGCTTCTCGTTGAACTTAACATTACTGTAATTTAGTTCACCCGTCATCATGACGATACATATCATTAAAGACATATAAAGAAAAGAAAAAGCAATCAATATTCAATATATATATATATATATATATATATATATATATATATATATATATATATATATATATATATATATATATATATATATATATATATATATATATATATATATATATATATATATATATATATATATATATATATATATATATATATATATATATATAATATATTATTAAATCTTGTACTAATGTATGTTAACTGAATAAAAGTATTGTATTATAGCCAACCCCTCTACAATCTACATCTAGTCTCTTGAATATACCCAGCTGGTACGCCTCATTAGTCAGGTCATAGCCTAAGGCACGCTACAAAGGTTTAATTACCTTAGGGCCATAGTTTATCTCCCCTATAAAGGGTGAATAAAGGTATCCACCTCAACAACCCTAAAACCACGTTATCACAACTGGTGGCCGTTGGAAAAACAGGGCCGAGAGGACTAGAACAAATTGTAGATTGAAATAAAATGGCTTTACCAGAGGAAAAAATGGCATCCTTACCGACGGTACTTGAAATTGCAAAAATTATACCAGAATACGTGGATATTTCAGATGTAGATGAGTTTATCGAAAAATTGAAAATTTTCGACGAACTAACTGAGTCGTTTTACGATAAGGTCAAAGAACAATGCGTTGCAGCCAGATTATAGAGAAGTGCCCTTAAACATTTTGAGGTAATTAAGGAAAAAGAGCCCAAGGACATTAGTACTCTAATTGAATCTTTTAAAACAAGGTTTATAGAGACAAGCATCTCCGAGGGGCTAAGAACAGAGGTAGTGACATTCAATACCTCAACTAGTATAAGGGAATGTGCAGACAAAATTTTTCGATCTGTATCTTACAGTTAGAGAAAGGTGGAAATGACGAGACAGTTAAAGCACAATTATATACTTTTACGCAAGGGTTACCAAGAAAGCTATTAAGACTAATATTATCACGGAAACCTGAAAATTTAGAGCAGGCTATAAGCATAGTAGAAACAAAGGTATAAATTGACGAGGCCATGACACAGTTTTATCAGATGTCAATAAATAACACAGGACCCCAAGAAAGTATAAAATATGAAAGGGGACAGAAGCGGGTGAACTTTGAGGAGCCAAATCGTGAACCAAAAAGGCGCGACAGAGGCCAAGGGTAACCGTTTAGGGAAGTAGCTGACAGATTCCACGATCTTGAGCGATTAGCAGCTAATAACTATAGAGAATATGGGCACTCATCCCCACCTAAGACAGATAGTTGGTGAACCAACAATGACAGATCAAGAATATTTAGAAATAACCAGGAAACAAAGCAATAATTTAAGATAAAATTTAATTGCGATTTTTGTAGAAAACCAAACCACTATGCAGCAGATTGCTGGCATATAATACGCAAAGAATGCAAGACGTACAAGACAAGACACCAATTCAGGACGCAGGGGGCAAAAATTTAAGAAGATAGGGAACAAATAATTTTTGGCAAACACCTAATAATATCCTAATAGCAATAATATATTATTAACCTAATAGTTAATAATAAAAAAAAATTAAATTAAATGTAAGTAGTAAATTTAAATTACAAATGTATGATTTTTAAATATGACGGGGTGGTTTCCCTGAGGGTAAGGAACGGGAAGGTAATAGTTTTAGTTATTTGGTAAATGAGGGGTATGGTTGTGTCTGAGATTACGAGCGGTGACCATTCTGCGTATTATGTTAAATTGTAATGAATTTGGTTCTCGGCGTCCAGGAATGGACTGAGTATTTTGATTATGTGTGATTTATTCTTTTCATTTGTTAATAAGCCCATTGAACATAATATCCCTGAGTTTAGGCGTAGAAGGCAAACGGTAAACAACACCCAGGGTCAAAATAGCAACGCTGAAGAAAACTGGGATAACCCCAGAAACCTTTGGTCAAAAAGTGGGTATTTAAACGGAAAAACCAGCCTGTAAGGGTCGACAGAGCTGAATCATTACAAAGACCCCTTTATAGTTTAGAGTGTTGTGATACAAATGCAAATAAGTATAATCTACCGATTTTGCGTTGTTTTAAAATTGAGTGTTTTCAAAATTTACCATGCTTACTAGAAACGGGTGCATCTAAATCATTAATTCGAGAGGAGGTTTTTAAGAGGTTTCTTCCTAGTGTCAAAAATCGCGTAAGCAGATGCCAGAATACCCTGACATCAGTAAAAGGTCATAAGCTGAAAATTTTGGGGGAATGTTCATTAAAATTTAGCACAGGGGATAAAGAAATAACAGTAACGGTTATAATATGTAAGCAGCTACCATTTCCTTGTATTCTAGGAGTAGACGCTATAAGGAAATATGGGATCGTATGGAAACCCATAACTGATACAATAACCATAAGCCAGGCAAATGAAACTAATAGGCAAATTTAAGTAAATACAGACAAAGAGAGTGAAGATTCGGATCATAACCTAAAAATAAACGGAACAATCACAATAGAAGGGGAACATGAGCTCAAGTGCTAGCGACATTGAATGCAAAAGCAGGAAATATTAAAACAATGAATGCCATAATAAGAGGATAACCCTCATAGAATACCCCACGATTTACATGGAAAATAAAGTTATTAAAATTGAAAATGGTCGACCATACTTAAAACTATCAAATCTAAGTAATAGCAAAATAGGGTTGAACCAAATAGGGCTTTGGTCAGTGGAAAAGATTACAAATTCAGAAATAAAATCTCTAAGCAGCCCAGAATTAAGCCTAAATTTCACTAGCCACGAACAAATGTCGTCAAAACCGCAACCACAAGAAAAGTATGGAATGACAAAAACTGACTTTTTGCAACAATTTGATTTAAAACATTTACCAGAAAACGTAAGAACCCGGGTGGGAAATATTCTTTGGCGTTTTAGATGGACTTTCGGAAGACACAAAGCGGATTACGAATTAACTCACTTAATCACATACAAAATATCAACACAGGGCCTTAGCGATTGGTATTTTCCACTTGTAATAGTCAGAAAAAAAGATAATACCTGGAGGTTATGTATAGATTTTAGAGCGCTAAATGCAGTCACGGTAAAAGATGTTATGAAATTACCAAGAATTGATACGATTTTAGATTCGCTGTGAGCTACAAAATACTACACTAGTTTTGACTTAATAGCAGGATATTGGCAAATAGCCTTAGATCCAGAAACAAAGCACAAAGCAACAGTAATCTTAGACGATGGAAGAACGTTAACATTTGAACAAATGCCTTTGGGCTTATCATTTAGTCCAAATTGTTTTAGTCGACTAATGAATTTGGTGTTAAAAGATAACGAACCAGGAAGGAAAAAAGATACCTTGGCTTACCTAGATGATATAATTTTGTTTACTGAAAACCTGGAAGACCATTTAGTCGGACTTAGAAAAATACTGGAAAAATTTGAAAAAGCAGGCTTAATATTAAAACCAGAAAAGTTAAAAATAGTAGTACCAAAACCAGTTTTTCTGGTAGAAAAATACTGGAAAATTTTCAAAAAACAGGCTTAAAATTAGAACCAGAAAAATAAACATAGTTGTACTAAAACTATTTTTTCTTGAACATCTGATAAACCAAGGTACTATTTCACCAAATACGGAAAAAATTACGGTCATAGAAAATTTACAGCCACTAAAAGATCAACAAAGCTGCAGATCAATTTGTGGTTTGCTAAGTTATTTTCAACGATATATAAAAATTATGCAACAATAGCACAACCTTTGATTTACAGGTTGCCAACCTTTGAATACAACCTTTACAACCTTTGAATGCCAATCTTTGAATACAGGCACTGAATGAAATAAAGAGGCAATTATTACAGGCGCCAATACTTAAACTACCAGATTTGTCACAAGACTTTTGTTTAGATGCTTCGGGATATAGAATTGGTGCTATATCACTAAATATAAATTCTGAAGGGGTAGAATCAATAGTCCAATACGCCAGCAGGTCGCTGACAGAAGCAGAAAGAAAATATTCAATGGTTGAAAGAGACTGCCTCGCAGTTGTAGTTTTTACAGAACATTTTCGCCAATTTTTACTTGGAAGAAAAATCATTTTATTCGTAGACCAAAAATCACTAATTTGGCTACATACGATGCAAAATACTTCAGCGTGGCTGACACGATGGATACTACATCCGCAAGCATATTCATATACCCCAATATATATAAAGGGCCGTTAAAACATTTTACCAGACTATTTGTCACGAAATCCTGATACGGAAGGAAATTTGATAACAACCATACAAAACGAACTTGAAGGGTTGGAATTACTATCTACTGGAAATATTTCAAATCATCAAGATAAAGATGATTTTTCTTTAGCAATGAAATCGGTTTTATCAAAAGGAACAGAACTGCCAGAGCACTTTAAACATTTTTTAAAGGACTTAGATAATTTTGATCTGGATGAAAGTAAAAATCTTTTGGTAAGATATTACAGAGCACCCAAAGAACATAGAAAAAATTACTTAAAAACTATTCCAAAATCACTGGAAGGAGAAATTTTACAGATGGCACACGCAACTATTGGCTGTCATATGGGAGAAGCGAAAACTATTGAGAGGATAAAAGGAAATTTTTATCTTCCAAAAATGTAATCAAAAGTAAAAGTTTTCATACAAGGCTGCCAAGAGTGTGCCAAAAAGAAGTCGCCACCAAAGACCCCTAGAGCCGAATTGGGTCATACCCCACCCCTTCAGCGGTAGTAGAGATATTGTCATTGAACATTTGGGGGGCAGCAGGAGGTTTACCATTTCCAGGAAAGGAAATAGAGGTGTACTAACCACAATTGACCATTTAAACTCATATTTATACGCTTTTCCAATTAAAGACGAAAAAGCAAAAACCATTGCGAAACTTTTAGTCAACCGGCTATTTTTGGAAAACGGAATATTTTCTATAGTTTTACTTAGTGACAATGGGCCATGTTTTAGAGCCCAATTATCTTACAAAATTACGGAATGTTGGTGGGTAGGGCGATGGTTACCTCCTCTTACATGGCGTCAGCTAATGGAAAAGTTGAACGCAAACATAGGGAATTAGCTTACATGCTGGGGATACACGCAAAAGAGGAAAATGAGAATTAGGACGAACGCATACCTTTCGTAGTCTTTGCAGTAAATACGGCTTTTTCACGTTCTTTAAAAGAAACGCCATTTCTTTTACAACATCTAAGAGATCCAAGAATTGCAATGGATGAAATACAAAATGATAGAATATATTACAATCTGGACTAATACAAGCACAAAATGGTGATGCGAATGAAAAAAGCTATGGAACAGGTTAAAGACAATTTGGAAGATGCGAAAACAGAACGAAAAGAAAAATATGACCGAAAAAGCAAAAATAAGACAAATTATTGTTTAGGAGACTTGGTCTGTGTATACAAAACCAAACTAGAAGGGGAAAAAAGTTTAAACAAAAGTGGGACGGCCCTATAGAATTGTAAAATTTCAACCAAATACCTTAACCTATGTTCTAAAACATCAGTATAATGAAAAGGAAGAAATAGCACACCATAATAGAAAAAAAGGATTTTTCTCAAAACCATGGAAATCAGAGCCTATTCCTTCAGACGAAGAAATAGATGAAAAAATCCCACCAGTATATATCAGAAGGCCATATGAATTCTATGACCTTTTTAATGACCACAACAGTTGGGAGAAGTGGAAGGAACATTTAGCCCAGTCTTGGCTACAAACTTTCCACATGAAAAAGGGAAAAGTTCAAAGTACATCCTCGAACTGGGAAATGGAAATTTTCCTAATGAATTTAATGAAATCAAACTACTGGAAGAAGTAATTTCCAGTGGCAATTTAATTGAGGAAGTATTTAGGGAATGTTTGTCTAAACAAAGTTTCGATTTAATGAAGGATCGAGTTATTTTAGCTTCAATCAACAAAGAAACTATTAAAATATATGTCAAAGTTGTTGGTCGCCTTCCATAAGAATACAAATAGTATAAGAATTACGATTCTGTAAAAGATAAAAAAAGGAGGAATTGAATTTACTCCAGAATTCCTCAATTCAATTGACACAGTAGATTTACCACCACATGACTTAAAAATAAAGAAAATACAATAGTTATGGTTTTACGAGTAGGGGGAGGATAATTACTCCTGTACGAACAAGTACCTACTTAGAGAGAGGTCTAGAATCCGTGTACGAATAATAACAACGACCGGGACATGTGACATCATCAGATAAGGAAATTCCACTTCGTGAACATTCTTATCAGGGATTTAGAAATACTAACGGGACAAGATATCGCTTTGACACAATTTCTCCATGAGACATGTTTATAAATTTGGAAGGTTTCACGGGAATTTAAGATGTATCTGTGCACAGTTGCCAGGAAACGTCAGAGATTAATTGACATCTTAGGGGATTTGAAAGTAGAGACGAAATAGGTAAAGCATCTCAGGGAATGCTAACTCTATTAAGATATAAATATTATTTTTTTATTTTTGAGGTTTTCGAATGTGTTTTATATAATACACAAGTATCATTTGAGCAGCGTTGTCAATATAAAAGCTGTTACTACTAAAGATTTAGATGCCAAGAAAAGAATTTTAATAAAGAAATTCAGAACAATCCTTAGAAATCCTTAGAAATCTATTAGTGAGACGATTATGAGTATGAACCATCAAGGACTGCAACCACCATGGACCTCAACCTCTAAGGTCCCCTCTCCCGAGCCTCCAAGGAGGCCCCCTCCCTTCGGAAATTTTTTGTCACCCCCCAATTTATCATATAGAGGGTCCATTAAGAGTTAAAAATGTGTAAGAAAAAAGTTATCAGAACGTCTTTTCTGACCTCATCTTTCGGGACTTAGACAAGCTAATGCTTTGAATATCCAATTCTGATACAGTTTGCCTAACACTATAGAATATATCAATTTAGAATGTTATCCTTTTTTTAACATAAGTCCTCCCGTGGCCTGAAATATTATGTCGTTATGACTTTTCCGTTTACAAACCTTAGCGTATCATCTACTCTTGCAAACATTCAACAAAAAAATCCATATTAAAATATATTACCGTCAGTATAAGAATTAAGACACAACAAAAAACATCTATTTTCAAAGATATTTTCGAATGATTTGTTAAATTAAATGTCTATTAGCTAGATACAGTTTGCAAAAGTTCATAAAACGTTGAATAGTTTATTTTTCCTAAGTGGCGCGCTTGAGACACGGAAATTAAAAATAGAAAAGGTTTTTTGGCTAAAGTAGCGAACGATTTAAAAATTATTCTCTACTTTTTAAAACTTCTCGCTGTTTTCTGAATTATACCCGTCCCTATTTGAGATATAATTTGAGGTATCTGCCCCTTAAAATCCTGATTAATTGCATTTAAAACATGTAAATAATTTGGAGGTATGTATTGAGAATAATTATTTTAAATTTCTGAAACTTTGGTAGCCTTGATGGAGCATTCTCCTTCCCAGGCTTTTACAAAGGACATTAAATCTCGTCCAGGCTTTTACCAAGGACATTAAATTTCGTCCAGTCTTTTGCCAAGGACATTAAATCTCGTCCAGACTTTTACCAAAGACACTAAATCTCGTCCAGGCTCTTACCAACGACATTAAATCTCGTCCAGGCTTTTACCAAGGACATTAAATCTCCTTCCCAGACTGTTGTCAAGAACATTAAATCTTGTCTAGGCTTTTACCAAGGACACTAAATCTCGTCCAGACTTTTACCAAGGACATTAAATCTCTTTCCCAAGCTTTTACCTTGGACATTAAATTTCGTCCAGGCTTTTACCAAGGACACTAAATCTGGTCTAAGCTTTTACCAAGGACATTAAATGTCCTTCCCAGGCTTTTACCAAGGACGTTAAGTTTCGTCCAGGCTTTTAACAAGAATATTAAATCTCGTCCAGGCTTTCACCAAGTACCTTAAATGTCGTTCAGGCTTTCACCAAGGACATTAAATCTCGTCCAGGCTTTTACCAAGGACATTAAATCTCGTCCAGACTTTTAACAAGGACATTAAATCTCGTCCAGGCTTTTATCAAGGACATGAAATCGCGTCCAGGCTTTTACCGAGGAAATTAAATCTCGTCCAGGCTTTTACCAAAGACATTAAATCTCGTCTAGGCTTTTATCAAGGACACTAAATCTTGTCCAAGCTTTCACCAAGGACATTAAGTTTCGTCTCGGCTTTTACCAAGGACATTAAATCTCGTCCTTCCTTCTAAACTAACTACAATAGCAACATTTAACCCTATATTATTAGTATTTTCATGGGTTTTTTGGTAGCCTTGATTGAGCATTCTCCTTCTAAACTAGCTACAATAGCAACATTTTACCCTATACAATTAGTATTTTCATGGTTTTTGGTAGCCTTGATGGAGCATTCTCCTTCTAAACTAGCTACAATAGCAACATTTTTACCAAAATTATTAGTATTTTCAAGGGTCTTGGTAGCCTTGATGGAGCATTTTCCTTCTAAACTAGCTACAATGACAACATTTTACCCTATATTATTAGTATTTTCAAGGCTTTTGATAATCTTTTTTCACTCCCAATATTATTTTACGACTTTTTGCATACCCCAACACCAAGAAATACTTTCTAAAAGACTTCATTATATTATTTCAGAACATGTTCTTTTCGTAATATTCCTCTTAAACCTGTTTTACAAGTTGAAGTACTCATCCCTTTTCACCCCCAACATTACCTTACGAGTTTTTGCATAACCCAATACCAAGCAATACTTTTAAAAAGGCTTGATTATATTATTTCAGAGCAAGTTCTCTTATTAATATTACTCCTAAACCTGTTTTACAAGTTGAAGTACTCATCCTTTTTCACCCACAACATTACTTTACGATTTTTTTGCATACCCCAACACCAAGAAATTCTTTTCAAAAGGCTTTGTTAGATTATTTAAGATCAAGTTCTTTTCTTAATATTCCTCCTAAACCTGTTTTACAAGTTAAAGTACTCATCTTTTTTCACTCCCAACATTACTTTACGACTTTTTTTTTATTAAAGTTAGGTTTTAGTTTTCATAAATGAGAACGTCCAAGTTTAAAATACATATGGTTTTAGTAGTAATATTTGATTTTCTAGTAAATTTATGTTTTAGTTTTCAGAAATAACAACAACCATGTTTAAAATACATCAGATTTTATTAATAATATTTGATTCTTTTTAATATAGTTGGATTTTATTTTCTAGAAATACGAACATCCCCGTATAAAATATATCTGATTTTATTAAAAATATTTGATTTTTCAATAAAGTTGGGTTTTAGTTTTCACAAATATGAACAACCACGGTTAAATTGCATTTGATTTTGTTAATCTCTTCTAAATTTTCTCAATGAAAACAAATAAGTTACATATCAATTCTTAATTCTCTCAGAGGTGAAAAAAATTTAATGTTCTGTTCTAAATTTTTCTGTTGAAGATATAAAAAAGGTATACTTTGATTGTGAATATTCTCCATCATGATAAAAAGTTCCACTTTAAATCTGAGTTTTCTCAATGAAGGAAAGAAAATATCAAGTTCTCTGCTGAAAATTTTCTCAATGAAAACAGTTACGGATCAATTCTAATTTTTTCAAAAATAAAAAGGTTCCTCTTTTCATTTCTGAAATGTCTCAAAAAAAGCTAAAGATCAATTCTAATTTTTTCGCAGTTCTGTTCTAAATTTCTCGTAAAAGATAAAAAAAGCTATACTTTGATTGCAAATATTCGCCATGAAGATAAAGAGTTCCACTTTAATTCTAAGATTTCTCAAAGAAAAGAAAAAAGTTACGCTTCAATTCTATTTTTTCCAAAGAAAATAAAAAAAGGTTCCATTTCAATTCTTAATTTTCTCAAAGACATAAAAAATTTAAAGTTCTGTTCTAAATTTTTCCATAGAAGATAGAAACAAATTATACTTTGATTTTGAATATTCGCCATGAAGGTAAAAAGTTCCACTTTAATTCCAAGTTTTCTCAACGAAGTGAAGAAAAGTTCAAGTTCTCTTCTGAATTTTGTCAGTGAAAAGAAACGAGTTACAGATCAATTCTATTTTTTCCAAAGAAAATAAAAAGATTCCACTTCGGTTCTGATTTTTCTCAAAGAGGTGAAAAAATTTAAAGTTCTGTTGTAAATTTCTTATTAAAGATAGAACAAGCTATACTATTATTGTGAGTATTCACCATGAAGATAAAGAGTTCCACTTTAATTCTGAGTTTTCTCAAAGAAGTGAAGAAAAGTTCAAGTTCTCTTCTTAAGATAAAAAGTTCCACTTTAATTATGAGTTTTTTCGATAAAGTGAAGAAAAGTTCAAGTTCTCTTCTGAATGTTCTCAAAGAAAAAAAAGCTACAGATCATTACTAATTTTTGTAAAGAAAATAAAAAGTTTCCACTTCAGTTCTGATTTTTCTCAAAGAGGTAAAAAAAATTTAAAGTTTTGTTCTAAGTTTCTCGTAAAAGATAGAAAAAGTTATGAATATTCACCAAGAAGATAAAGAGTTCCCCTTTAATTCTGAGTTTTATCAAAGAAGTGCAAAAATGTTCAAGTTCTCTTCTGAATTTTCTCAAAGAAGAGAAAAAAGTTCACTCAATTCCGAATTTTACCAAAGAAGAGAAAAAAGTTCCATTTCAGTTTTGAATTTTCTCAGATATGAAAAAAAAATCAAGTTCTGTTCTAAATTTTCCGTAGAAGATAGAAAAAAGTTATACTTTGATTGTGAATATTCTCCATGAAGATATAAAAGTTCCACTTTAATTCTAAATTTTCTCAACGAAGTGAGGAAAAGTTCGAGTTCTCTTCTGAATTTTCTCAAAAAAAAAGTTAAAGATCAATTCTAATTTTTTCCAAAGAAAATAAATAGTTCCACTTCAGATCTGATTTTTCTCGAAGAGATAAAAAAAAATTTAAAGTTATGTTCCAATTTTTCGTAGAAGATAAAAAAAATTATAACTTGATTGTGAATATTCACCATGAAGATAAGGAGCTCCATTTTAATTATGAGGTTTCTCAAAGAAGTTCAAAAATGTTCAAGTTCTCTTCTGAATTTTCTTAAAGAAGAGAAAACAGTTAGCTCAATTCTGAATTTTACCAAAGAAAAGTTACAGTTCAATTCTAATTTTTCGAAAAAAATGAAAAAGCTTCCACTTCAGTTCTTAATTTCCCAAAGAAATAAAAAATTTAAAATTTATTTCTAAATTTTTCCGTAGAAGATAGAAAAAGTTATAATATGATTGTGAATATTCACTATGAAGATAAAAGGTTTCACTTTAATTCTAATTTTCTTGACGAAGTGAAGAAAATTTCAAGTTCTCTTCTGAATTCTCTCAATGAAAAAGAAATAAGTTACAGATCAATTCTAATTTTTTCCAAAGTTAATACAAAGATTCCACTTCAGTTCAGATTTTTCTCAAAGAGATGAAAAAATTTAAAGTTTTGTTCCAAATTTTACGTATAAGATAGAAAAAAGTTATACTATGATCGTGAATATTCACGATCAAGATAGGAGCTACACTTTAATTCTGATTTTTCTCAAAGAAGTGCAAAAATGTTCAAGTTCTTTTCTGAATTTTCTTAAAGAAGAGAAATAAGTTAGATCAATTCTGAATTTTAGCAAAGAAGAGTTACAGTTCAATTCTAATTCCAAAGAAAATAAAAAAAAACGCTTTCACTTCAGTTCTTAATTTCCCAAAGACAAAAAAAACAGTTCTGTTCTAAATTTTTACGTAGAAGATAGAAACAGTTATACTATGGTTGTGAATATTCTCCAAGAAGATAAAAAGTTTCACTTTAATTCTAAGTTTTTTCAACGAAGTGAAGAAAAGGTCAAGTTTTCTTCTTACTTTTCTCAATGAAAAAGAAATAAGTTACTGATCAATTCTAATTTTTTTCCAAGAAAATAAGAAAGGTTCCACTTCAATTCTGATTATTCTCAAAGAGATGAAAAATTTAAAGTTCTATTCCAAATTTTTCATATAAGCTAGAAAAGTTATACTTTAATTCTGGAGTTTTCTCAAAGAAGTTCAAAAATGTTCAAGTTATGTTCTGAATTTTCCTAAAGAAGTTAAAAGTTAGCTATATTCTGAATTTTACCAAAGAAGAGTTACAGTTCAATTCTAATTTTTCCATTGAAAATAAAAAAAACTTCTACTTCAGTTCTTAATTTCCCAAGGACATAAACAAATTTAAAGTTCTGTTCTAAGTTTTTCCGTAGAAGATAGAAAAAGTCACACTATGGTTGTGAATATTCTCCATGAAGATAAAAAGTTGAACTTTAACTCTAAATTTTCTCAACGAAGTTAAGAAAAGTTTAAGTTCTCTTCTTAATTTTCTCAATAAAAAAGAAATAAGTTACAGATCAATTCTAATTTTCTCCAAGAAAATAAAAAGGTTCCACTTAAGTTCTGATTTTTCTCAAAGAGATGAAAAAAATTTAAAGTTCTTTTCCAAATTTTTCATAGAAGATACAAAAGTTATACTTTGATCGTGAAAATTCTCAATGAAGACAAGGAGCTCCACTTTAATTCTGAGTTTTCTCATAAAAGTACAAAAATGTTCAAGTTCTCTTCTTAATTTCCTTAAAGAAGAGAAAAAGTTACCTCAATTCCGAATTTTACCAAAGAAGAGTTAGAGTTCAATTCTAATTTTTTCAAAGAAAATAAAAGAACTTCCACTTCAGTTCTGAATTTCCCAAAAACATAAAAAATTGAAAGTTGTGTTCAAAAATTTTTCGTGGAAAATAAAAAAAGGTTATACCTTGATTGTGAATATTCGCCATGAAGATAAGGAGATCCACTTTAATTCTGAGTTTTCTCAAAGAAGTGCAAAAATTTTCAAGTTCTCTTCTGAATTTACTTAAAGAAGAGAAAAAAGTTATCTCAATTCTGAATTTTACCAAAGAAGAGTTACAGTTCAATTCTAATTTTTCCAAATAAATTAAAAAAGCTTCCACTTCAGTTCTTAATTTCCCAAAAACATCGAAAATTTAAAGTTCTTTTCTAAATTTTTCCGTAGAAGATAGAATAAGTTATACTATGATTGAGAATATTCGCCAGGAAGATAAAAACTTCCACTTTAATTCTAAATTTTCTCAACGAAGTGAAGAAAAGTCAAGTTCTCTTCTGAATTTTCTCAATGAAAAAGAAATAAGTTACAGATCAATTCCAATTTTTTCCAAAGAAAATAAAAAGGTTCCACTTCAGTTCTGAATTTTTCTCAAAGAGATGAAAACATTTCAAGCTCTGTTCCAAGTTCTTCCTTAGGAAAATTTAGAAAAGAATATGAATATTTTTGCACTACTTTGAGAAAACTCAGAATTAAAGTATAACTTTTCTAGCTTATATGAAAAATATGGCATACATCTTTAAATTTTTCATCTCTTTGAGAATAATCAGAACTGAAGTGCAACCTTTTTCATTTTCTTGGAAAAAATTAGAATTGATCTGAAACTTTTTTTTTCATTGAGAAAATTCAGAAGAGAACTTGACCTTTTCTTCACTTCGTTGAGAAAATTTAGAATTAAGATGAAACTTTTTATCTTCATGGAGAATATTCACAGAACTAAAGCGTAAAAATCAGACAAATTGGAACTAAAATGGAACCTTTTTATTTTCTTGAAAAAAGTTAGAATTGATCTGGAACTTATTTCATTTTCAATGGGAAAATTCCGAAGAGAACTTGAACTCTTCTTCACTTCGTTGAGAAAGTTTAGAATTAAAGTGCAACTTTTTATCTTCATGGAGAATATTCACAACAATAGTATAACTTGTTCTATGTTCTACGGAAGAATTTAGAACAGAACTTTAAATTGTTTTATGTCCTTGGGAAATTAAGAACTGAAGTAGAAGCTTTTTTCTATTTTCAATAGAAAAATTAGAATTGAACTGTAACTGTTCTTCGGTAAAATTCAGAATTGAGCTAATCTTTTTCTTTTTTAGGAAAATTCTGAAGAGAACTTGAACATTTTTGCACTTCTTTTAGAAAACTCAGAATTAAAGTATTACTTTTTCTATCTTATATGAAAAATTTGGAACGGAGCTTTAACTTTTTCATCTCTTTGAGAAAAATCAGAACTGAAGTGGAACCTTTGTATTTTCTTTGAAAAAAAATTAGAATTGGTCTATAACTTATTTCTTTTTTATTGAGAAAATTGAGAAGAGAACTTGAACTTTTCTTCACTTCGTTGAGAAAAGTTAGAATTAAAGTGCAACTTCTTATGTTCATGGAGAATATTCACAACCATAGTATAACTATTTATATCTTCTATGAACAAAATTAGAACAGAACTTTAAATTTTTCATGTCCTTGGGAAATTAAGAACTGAAGAGGAAGCTTTTTTTATTTTCTTTGGAAAAATTAGAATTTAACTGTAATTGTTTTTTTTTTTATAAAATTCTGAATTGAGCTAACATTTTTCCCTTCTTTGAGAAAATTCAGAAGAGAACTTGAACATTTTTGCACTTCTTTGACAAAACTCAGAATTAAAGTGTAGCTCCTATCTTCATGGTGAATATTCACGATCAAAGTATAACTTTTTTTTTCTACATTAAATTTAGAACAGAACTTTAAATTTTTTCATCTCTTTGAGAAAAATCTGAACTGAAGTGGAACCTTTTTATTTTCTTTGGAAAAAATTAGAATTGATCTGTAACTTATTTCTTTTTCATTGAGAAAATTCAGAAGAGAACTTGAACTTTTCTTTACTTCGTAGAGAAAAGTTAGAATTGAAGTGCAATATTTTATCTTCATGGAGAATATTCACATCAATAGTATAGCTTTTTATATCTTCTAAGGAATAAATTAGAACAGAGCTTTAAATTGTTTTATGTCCTTGGGAAATTAAGAACTGAAGTAGAAGCTTTTTTCTATTTTGAATAGAAAAATTAGAATTGAACTTTAACTGTTCTTCGGTAAAATTCTGAATTGAGCTAACTTTTTTCTTTTTTAGGAAAATTCAGAAGAGAACTTGAACATTTTTGCACTTCTTTTAGAAAAGTCGGACTTAAAGTATAACTTTTTCTATCTTATATGAAAAATTTGGAACAGAACTTTAACTTTTTCATCTCTTTGAGAAAAATCAGAACTGAAGTGGAACCTTTTTTATTTTCTTTGAAAAAAAATTAGAATTGGTCTGTAACTTATTTCTTTTTAATTGAGAAAATTCAGAAGAGAAGTTGAACTTTTCTTCACTTCGTTGAGAAAAGTTAGAATTAAAGTGCAGCTTTTTATCTTCATGGAGAATATTTATAACCATGGTATAACTATTTCTATCTTCTATGAAATAAATTAGAACAGAACTCTAAATTTTTTATGTCCTTGGGAAATTAAGAACTGAAGTGGAAGCTTTTTGTTATTTTCTTTGGAAAAATTGGAATTGAACTGTAACTATTCTTTTATTAAATTCTGAATTGAGCTAACTTTTTTCTCTTCTTTGAGAAAATTTAGAAGAGAACTTGAACATTTTTGCACTTCTTTGAGAAAACTCAGAATTAAAGTGTAGCTCCCATCTTCATGGTGAATATTCACGATCAAAGTATAACTTTTTTCTTTCTACGTAAAATTTGAAACAGAAATTTAAATTTTTTCATCTCTTTGAGAAAAATCTGAACTGAAGTGGAACCTTTTTATTTTCTTTGGAAAAAATTAGAATTGATCTGTAACTTATTTCTTCTTCAATGAGGAAATTCAGAAGAGAACTTGAACTTTTCTCCACTTCGTTGAGAAAATTAGATTTAAAGTGGAGCTTTTTATCTTCATGGTGAATATTCACAATCATAATAAAACTTTTTCTATCTTCTACGGGAAAATTTAGAACCGAACTTTAAATTTTTATGTCTTTGGGAAATTAAGAACTGAAGTGGAAGCTTTTTACTTACTTTGGAAAAATTAGAATTGAACTTTAACTCTTCTTTGGTAAAATTCAGAATTGAGCTAACTTTTTTCTCTTCTTTAAGAAAATTAAGAGGAGAATTTGAACATTTTTGCAATTCATTGAAAAAACTCAGAATTAAAGTGGAGCTCCTTATCTTCATGGTGAATATTCACAATCAAGGTATGACTTTTTGCTTTCTTCTAAGAAAACTTGGAACAGAACTTTAAATTTTTTTCACCTCTTTGGGAAAAATTAGAGTTGAAGTGGAATCTTTTTATTTTCTTTGGAAAAAATTAGAATTGATCTGTAACTTATTTCTTTTCATTGAAAAAATTCTGGAGAGAACTTGAACTTTTCTTCACTTCGTTGAGAAAATTTCGAATGAAAGTGGTACTTTTTATCGTCAAGCAGAATATTCACAATTAAAGTATAACTTTTTTCTATCTTCTATGGAAAAATTTAGAACAGAACTTTAAATTTTTTTTGTATCTGAGAAAATTCAGAACTGAAGAGGAGCTTTTTTTCTCTTCTTGATTAAAATTCGGAATTTACCTAACTTTTTTCTATTCTTTAAGAAAATTAGGAAGAGAACTTGAAAATTTTTGCACTTCTTTGATAAAACTCAGAATTTAAGAGGAACTCTTTATTTTCATGGCGAATATTCACGATCAAAGTATAGCTTTTTTCTATCTGTTACGAGAAATTTAGAACAGAACTTTAAATTTTTTTCACCTCGTTGAGAAAATCAGAAGTGGAGAAGAACCTTTTTATTTTCTCTGGAAAAATTAGAATTGATCTGTAACTTTTTTTTTTCTTTGAGAAAATTAAGAAGAGAACTTAGACTTTTCTTCACTTCGTTGAGAAAACTCAGAATTAAAGTGGAACTCTTTATCTTCATGGTCAATATTCATAATCATAGTATAACTTTTTCTATCTTTAATAAGAAATTTAGAACAGAACTTAAAAAAATTTTACATCTTTTAGAAAAAAATAGAATTGAACTGTAACTTATTTCTTTTCATTAAGAAAATTAAGAAGAGAACTTGAACTTTTCTTCACTTCGTTGAGAAAATTTAGAATTAAAGTGGAACTTTTTATCTTCAAGGAGAATATTCACAATCAAAGTATAGCTTTTTTTTATCTTATATGCAAAACTTTAGAACAGAACTTTAAATTTCTTATGTCATTGAGAAAATTAAGAAGTGAATTAGAACCCTTTTTTATTTTCTTTGCAAAAAATTTGAATTGAAGTCTAACTTTTTTCTTTTCTCTGAGAAATCTTAGAATTAAATTGGAACTCTTCATCTTCATGGCTAATATTCACAATCAAAGTATGATTTTTTTTTATCTTTTACGAGAAATTTATGTCAGAACTTTATTTTTTTTCACCTCTTTGTGAAAATCAGAACTAAGTGGAACATTTTTATTTTCATTGGAAAAAATTAGAATTGATTTGTAACTTTTTCTTAGAAAATTCAGAAATGAAAAGAGGACATCTTTTATTTTTGAAAAAACTAGAATTGATCCGTAACTTTTTTTATTGAGAAAATTTTCAGAAGAGAACTTGAACTTTTCTTTCCTTCATTGATAGATCTCAGATTTAAAGTGGAACTTTTTATCTCGATGGAGAATATTCACAATCAAAGTATAACTTTTTTCTATCTTCAACAGAAAAACTTTTTCAGAACAGAACTTTAAATTTTTTCACCTCTGAAAAAATTAAGAACTGATCTGTAACTTATTACTTTTCATTGAGAAAATTCAGAAGAGATTAATAAAATCACATGTATTTTTAAACGTGGTTTTTCATATTTCTGAAAACTAACTCAAATTTATTAAAAAATCAAATATTATTAATAAAATCAGAAGCATTATAAACGGGGATGTTAGTATTTCTGGAAATTAAAATCCAACTTTATTAAAAAGAGTCAAATATTATTAATAAAATCTGATGTATTTTAAACATGGTTGTTTTTATTTCTGAAAACTAAAACCCATTTTTATTAGAAAATCAAATATTATTAAAAAAACCCGATGTATTTTAAACGTAGACGTTCTCATTTCTGAAAACTAAAACCCAATTTAATTATAAGAAAAACTCGTAAAGTAATGTTGGGAGTGAAAAAAGATGAGTACTTTAATTTGTAAAACAGGTTTGGGAGGAATATTAAGAAAAGAACTTGATCTTAAATAATATAATAAAGCCTTTTGAAAAAAATTTCTTGGTGTTGGGGTATGCAAAAAGTCGTATAGTAATGTTGGGGGTGAAAAAGGATGAGTACTTCAACTTGTAAAACAGGTTTAGGAGTAACATTAAGAAAAGAACTTGTTCTGATATAATATAATAAAGCTTTTTGAAAAGTATTGCTTGGTGTTGGGGTTTGCCACAAGTCGTAAAGTAATGTTGGGAGTGAAAAAAGATGAGTACATTAACCTATAAAACAGGTTTAGGAGGAATATTACGGAAGGAATATGCTCTGAAATAATATAAAAAAGTCTTTTGAAAAGTATTTTTTGGTATTGGGGAATGCAAAAGTCGTAAAGTAATGTTGGGATGAAAAAAGATTATCAAAACCCTTGAAAATACTAATAATATATGGTAAAATGTTGTTATTTTTGCTGGTTTAGAAGGAAAATGCTCCATCAAGGCTACCAAGACCCTTGAAAATACTATACTAATAGCATAGGGTAAAATGTTGTTATTGTAGCTAGTTTAGAAGGAAAATGCTCCATCAAGGCTACCAAAAAAACTTTGAAAATACTAATAATATAGGATATAATGTTGCTATTGCAGTTAGTTTAGAAGGAAGGACGAGATTTAATGTCCTTGGTAGAAACCTCGACGAGATTTAATGTCCTTGGTAAAAGTCTGGACGAGATTTTTTTGTCCTTGGTAAAAGCCTGGACGAGATTTAATGTCCTTGGTAAAAGCCTGGACGAGATTTAATGTCCTTGGTAAAAGCCTGGACGAGAATTAATGTCCTCGGTAAAAGCCTGGACGCGATTTAATGTCCTTGGTAAAAGCCTGGACACGATCTAATGTCCTTGGTAAAAGTCTGAACGATATTTAATGTCCTTGGTAAAAGCCTGGACGAGATTTAATGTCCTTGGTAAATGCCTGGACGAGATTTAATGTCCTTGGTAAAGTCGGGACGACGAGAATTAATGTCCTTGGTAAAAGTCTGGACGAGATTTAATGTCCTTGGTTAAAGCCTGGACGAGATTTAATGTCCTTGGTAAAAGCCTGGATGAGATTTAATGTCCTTGGTAAAAGCCTGGATGAGATTTAATGTCCTTCGTAAAAGCCTAGGAAGGAGAATGCTCCATCAAGGCTACTAAAGTTCCAGAAATTTAAAATAATTATTCTCAATACATACCTCCAAATTATTTACATTGTTTAAATGCAATTAATCAGGATTTAAAGGGGCCGATACCTCAAATTATGTCTCGGGTAGGGCCGGGTATGATTCGGAAAACAGCCAAAAGTTCTAAAAAATAGAGAGCAATTAAATTTTTTTTAAGTTTTAAACTTCTTCCCTACTTTAGCTGAAAAACCTTTTCTATATTTAATTTCTGTGTCTCAAGTACGCCACTTAGAAACAATAAACTATTCAACGTTTTATGAACGTTCGCAAACTGTATCTTGCTAGTAGAAACTGAATTTAACAGGTTAGTCAAAAATGTGGAGCTTGACACCTTGGAGGTTGAGGTCCATGGTGGTGGCAGTCCTTGATGGTTCATGCTCATAATTGTCTCACTAGTTGATTTCTAGGGATTGTTCTGAATTTCTTTTTTAAAATTCTTTTCTTGGCATCTACATCTTTATTAGTAACAACTTTTATATTGACAACGCTGCTTAAATGATACTTGACCATTATACAAAACACAGTCAAGAACCACCCAAATAAAAAATAATATGTATCTCTTAATAGAGTTAGCATTCCCTGAGATGCCTTAGCTATTTCGTTTCTACTTTCAAATCCCCTAAAATGTCAATTAATCTCTGACGTTTCCTATGATCTGGCAACTGTGCTTAGATACATTTTAAATTCCCATGAAACCTTCCAAATTTATAAATATGTCTTATTGAGAAATTGTGTCAATCAGATATCTTGTCCCGTTAGTATTTCTAACTCCCTGATAAGAATGTTCACGAAGTGAAATTTCCTTATCTGATGATGTCACATGTCCCAGTCGTTGATCTTTTTCGTACATGGATTCTAGTCCTTTCTCTATGTAGGGCATTTGTTCGTACAGGAGTAGTTACCCACCCCCTACTTTTGCGTAACTTAGATATTTCAAAAGGGATGTGTAATGGGACCCGTCTTATTGTTACTGAATGATGTAACAACATAATTAAGGCAAATATAAATACTGGGGAAAAAATAGGAAAAGAAGTCAACATGCCCCAAGTTACAGTGGACTCTAGTAAAGGTCAACTTGGATGTGCTATTTAACGATATCAATTTCGACTTCGACCCGCATTTGCCATGATTATACATAAATCGAAAAGGCAAACTTTTGAATTTGTTGGGGTCAACCTTAGAACTCTAGTTCTTAATCATGGAATGTTATACGTTGCATTTCTTCCTCGTGAAAAGACAACGTAGCTTAAAAGTTCTTCTACCACCTGAAAGTGAAGGAAGAAGGTATAACCAAGTGTGAAAGAAAGCCCTGACAACTACCAACGAAAAGTCTTATTATTAGAGTGATATTTCTCTTTTGATCAGCAATGCCTACAATTTGTTAGTTAAAAAACAAAGGTTCGGCTATATCTATTTCATAATGACGGAAAACAAGCCGAGGTAAAACGAACCAAACAAATTGAAAATGATTGCGATGATTATTAAGTTTTGGTTTTTGACATGGATCAGGTCATCAATGCCTACCATACCCTTGAAAGTCAAAACCTGGACTAGATAAATGGTTGGAACCGGCTCCCGGCACTATATATATATACATAATATATATATATATATATATATATATATATATATATATATATATATATATATATATATATATATATATATATATATATATATATATATATATATATATATATATATATATATATATATATATATATATATATATATATATATATATATATATATATATATATATATATATATATATATATATATATATTTAGATATATATCATACATTTATCATTCAAGCAACATAGTATTTCGAATAAATTATTTGGTATTTTGAATAAAGTATTTGTCAATTTCATGAAACAATACAATTTGAGCAACATAATTACATATTTCCTCATTTTATTTCAAGCAACATAGTATTTCGAATAAAGTATTTTGTGTTTTGAAGAAAGCATTTGCTTATTATATGAAACAATACAATTTGAGCATTGTATATTTCCTTATTTTATTTCAAGCAATATAGTATTTCGAATAAAATATTTGGTATTTTGAATAAAACTCTTGCTCATTTCCTGAAACAACATAATTTGAGCTAAACCATTGCTTATTTCCTCATTTTATTTTAAGCAACATAGTATTTCGAATAAAATATTTGGTATTTTGAATAAAGCATCTGCTTATTTCATTAAACAGTATAATTTGAACAACAAAATTGTGTATCTCCTCATTTTATTATAAGCGAAGTAGTATTTTGAAACAAAAGGCTTCTGGAATGTTCTTCCAAAATACATTTTCAAATATCAACTGAAGTAGAAGAGACAAGATAAACAATGACAAAACACTACAAAATATTCTAAGTCTTACGTTTCAAACAAAACACTTCCTTAATGTACTGTGAAGCATCAACTGAAGTGGAACAGACAAGATAAACCACAACAGGACACTACAAAAACATCCTAAGTTACACGTTTCAAACAAAAAACTACCCATATGCACTTTAAAACCTCAACTGGGGTAGCACTGGCAAGATAAAGCACGATACAACACTACAAAAATATCCTAAGCCATACGTTTCAAACGAAAAACTTCCAAAATATACTTTGAAACATTAACTGAAGTAGCAGAGACGAGACGACCAACGACACAACACTAGAGAAAAATCCCAAGTCATACGTTTCAAACGAAAAACTTCGGAATTGTAATTGGAAACATCAACTGAGGTTGCACAGACAAGATAAAGCACGACTCCACGCTACAAAAATATCCTAAGTCATGCGGTTCAAACAAAAACTTCCGAGTTGCACCTTGAAACATCAACTGAGCTTGCAGAGAAAAGATAAACCATGACATAACAATACAAAAATATATTTACTCATATGTTTCAAAGGAAAAATTTACAAAATACACTTTGAAACATCAATTGAGGTTGCACAGACGAGATAAGTCTAGAAACAACCCTACAAAAAAAATCCTAAGTTGTAAGTTTCAAAGGAAAAACTTCCAAAACGCACTTTGAAGCATCAACTGGGGTATCAGTGACAAAATAAACCGCAACACAACACTACAAAATATCCTTAGTCATATGTTTCAATTGAAAAACTTCCAAAATGCACTTTCCAACATAGTATTTCGAACAAAATATTTGGTATTTTGAATAAAGCACTTACTTGTTTTGTAAAAACAATACAATTTGACCAACACTATTGCATATTTCCTCATTTTTTTCAAGGAAAATCCTATTTCAAATAAATTATTTGGTATTTTGAATAAAGTATTTGCTTGTTTTATGAAACAGTAAAATTTGAGCAACATCATTGCATATTTCCGCATTTTATTTCAAGCAATATAGTATTTCGAAGAAATTATTTGGTGTTTTGAATAAAGCATTTGCTTATTATATGAAACAATACAATTTGAGCATTGTATATTTCCTTATTTTATTTCAAGCAATATAGTATTTCGAATAAAATATTTGGTATTTTGAATAAAACTCTTGCTCATTTCCTGAAACAACATAATTTGAGCTAAACCATTGCTTATTTCCTCATTTTATTTTAAGCAACATAGTATTTCGAATAAAATATTTGGTATTTTGAATAAAGCATCTGCTTATTTCATTAAACAGTATAATTTGAACAACAAAATTGTGTATCTCCTCATTTTATTATAAGCGAAGTAGTATTTTGAAACAAAAGGCTTCTGGAATGTTCTTCCAAAATACATTTTCAAATATCAACTGAAGTAGAAGAGACAAGATAAACAATGACAAAACACTACAAAATATTCCAAGTCATACGTTTCAAAAAAAAAACTTCCATAATGCACTTAGAAACATCAACTGAGGTAGCAAAGACAAGATAAACCAGGACACAACACTACAAAAATATCTTAAGTCATACGTTTCAAACGAAAAACTTCCAATAGGCACTTTGAAATATCAACTGGGGTAGCACTGACAAGATAAAGCCACGACACAACACTCCAAAAACATCCTATGTCATACGTTTCAAACGAAAAGCTTCCAAAATACACTTTGAAACATAAACTGAGGTAGCAGAGACGAGACGACCAACGACACAACACTAGAGAAAAATCCCGAGTCATACGTTTCAAACGAAAACCTTCCAAAATGGAATTTGAAACATCAACTGAGGTAGCACAGACAAGATAAAGCACGACTCCACGCTACAAAAATATCCTAAGTCATGCGGTTCAAACAAAAACTTCCGAGTTGCACCTTGAAACATCAACTGAGCTTGCAGAGAAAAGATAAACCATGACATAACAATACAAAAATATATTTACTCATATGTTTCAAAGGAAAAATTTACAAAATACACTTTGAAACATCAATTGAGGTTGCACAGACGAGATAAGTCTAGAAACAACCCTACAAAAAAAATCCTAAGTTGTAAGTTTCAAAGGAAAAACTTCCAAAACGCACTTTGAAGCATCAACTGGGGTATCAGTGACAAAATAAACCGCAACACAACACTACAAAATATCCTTAGTCATATGTTTCAATTGAAAAACTTCCAAAATGCACTTTCCAACATAGTATTTCGAATAAAATATTTGGTATTTTGAATAAAGCATTTGCTTATGTGAAACAATACAATTTGAGCAACACCATTTCATATTTCATCATTTTATTTAAAGCAAAATAGTATTTCGAATAAAATATTTGCTATTTTGAATAAAGTATTTGCTTATTTCATGAAACAATACAATTTGAGCAACATAATTACATATTTCCTCATTTTATTTCAAGCAACATAGTATTTCGAATAAAACATTCCGTATTTCTAATAAAGCATTTGCTTATTTCATGAAACAATACAATTAGAGCAACACCATTGCGTATTTCCTCATTTAATTTCAAGCAACATAGTATTTTGAATAAAATATTCGGTATTTTGAATAAAGCATTTGTTTATTTCATGAAGAAATATAATTTAAGCAGCACCATTGCATTTTTCCTCATTTTATTTCAAGCAACAAAGTATTTAGAATAAAGCATTGTCTTATCAGAAGCAGCGCGATAGTAAAATTCGAGTAATGTAACGATTCAGTAAAGTGCAACTTATGTTCTGGCCTTGGGAAGGCATAGGGGTTTTGAGCCCAACTTATGTTAATTTCTGCTCGTTTTGAGTTTTACTCGGTTATTTATTGTAATTTCTATTCGTTTTAGGTTTCATTTATTTATCGATGCTGATTTGTGGTAGTTTCACGCTTGGTAGACTTTTTGATTTTATTTTTGCTCATTTTTGGTTTAATGGAATTCTTTACTTTTCTTTGAAAAACTTATTTTGTGGAAATTTTTTTTTTAGCTAATTTCTGTTCGTTTTATATTGGCATAGTCTTTTCAGAGAAAAAGAAAATAATACTTTAAATCTTTTCGTTGTTTTAATAATTTATAGTTTGGCCTGCTATTTTTATGCTGGAGAAAAATTTTCAGCAATTTTTAACAACATACACCCTCTTAAAAATCTGGACACAAATAGTAATGTTTAATTTAGTTTCACACTTCCTCTAGTTGACCTGAAACAGAAAACTTGATACCATTCGCAAAAAAATCTGTTTACTTTCTTAGATAGATTGGATACACTTACGCTATTTTGATTTGGTTAAATTTTAAGAGCAGAAGCAGCCCCGAAAGCTTGAACTTAATATCCACAGTCGTTCTTGGGATACTGCTGAGATGACTTATTGGGAATTAGCATTGACAACGTGCATTTTGATTTAATCTTAAGGAAATATTTATGTTTTCAAAATAAAGTCAAATGGGTGGGTAAGCGTGGGAGGGAAATTAGTTGCACTCTAATCCCTTTCGACTATTAAAAAGGGCATCAGCCCTTTCAATTTCCAATTAAGAGCCCTTTTCAAAGTTCCTACGACAACTCCTTCGATATAAAGTGCCCTGGTCTAAAGAACAATAACAACACAAAAATAATACATTATACCCACATCGATCTTTACTATGAAAACGTCAAGGATTCCAATCTATTTCGACTATTAAAAAGGCCACTAGGCCTTTCGATTTCCAATCGAATGAGCCCTTTTTGAGTTTCTATGACAAAACTTCCTATAGACACCTTATGCCCCCAGGGCATAAATTGCAGCTCTCACCCTAAGGGCTGTGAGGGTGGTTGTCATCCTTTAAGACCTAATTTCCAGAACTTTCAACTACGTTAAACAAAAGGGCTATCTCAAAATTTTGATTGGGTGTGTCTGGGAAAATGGTGGGCTTGAGAGGGGCGTTAGTCTTTCTCCAATCACTTTCAACTATTAAAAAAGGCACTACCCCTTTCAATTTCCAATCAAATAAGGCCTTTTGAAGTCTCTACGACAACACTTTCAATAAAAAAACTTATATGCCCCCAGGGGATAACTTATAACCCTCACCCTGTGGGCTGGGGAGGGGGTTGTCATCCTCACAGACCTAATTCTAGAACTTTCTACTACGTTGAACAAAATGGCTATCTGAAAATTTTGATTTGATGTGTTTGGGGAAAGGTTGGTCTGAGAGGGGGGTTAGTTACCCTCCAATCACTTTCAACCATTTAAAAGGGCACTAGCTCTCTCAATTTCCAATTGAATGAGCCCCTTTTGAAGTTTTTACGACAAATCTATCATTAAAAATCTTATGTGCCCCCAGGGCATAACTTACAACCTTTGCCCTGGGGACACTGGGGGTTTGTCATCCTTAAATACATAATTTTGAGAACTGTCAACTACGTTGAACAAAATGGCTATCTCTAAACTTTGATTGAATGTGTTTGGGGAAATGTTGGGTATGAGAGGGGGTTAGTTACTCTCCACTCACTTTCGACTATTAAAAAGGGCAGTTTCAATTTCCAATCAAATGAATCCCTTTTGAAATTTCTACAACAACTTTCTATATAAACCTTATATGCCCCCAGGGTATAACTTACAACCCTTGCACTGAGGGCTCTGATAGGGTTATCATCCTAAAAGACCTAATTTCCAGAACTTTCGACTACGTTGAACAAAATGGATTTCTAAAAATTTTGATTGGATGTGTTTGAGGAAATGATGGGCGTGAGACGGGGGTTAGTTGCCTTTCAATTACTTTCGACCATTAAAAAGGCACTAACCACTTCAATTTTCAATTGAATGAGCCTTTTTGATAAAAACCTTACATGCTCCCAGGGCATAACTTACAACCCTTGCCCTGAGGGTTTTTTCGGGGGGGGATGGGTCTTCATCCTTAAAGACCTAATTTCCAAAACTTTCAACTATGTTGAATAAAATGGCTATCTAAAAATTTTGATTGGGTGTGTTTTGGGACAAGGTGGGCGTGAGAGGGGGTTTATTTGCCCTCAAATCATTTTCGACTATTAAAAAGGGCACTAGCCCTTTTAATTTCCAATTGACTGAGCCCTTTTTCAAGTTTCTACGACCAAGATTTCAATAAAAACCTTATGTGCCCCCAGGGCATAACTTAAAACCCTTGCCCTGAAGACTGTGGGGGGAGTGTCCTACTCAAAGGTATAATTTCCTAAGATTTAAATTGTGCGGAACAAAATGGCTATCTAAAAATTTTGATTGGATATGTTTGGGGAAATGGTTGGCGTGGAAGAGGTGTTAGTTGTCTTCCAATCACTTTCGACTATCAATAAGGGCACTAGCCCTTTCAATTTCCAATCGAATGAGCCCTTTTTGAAGTTTCTACGACGACGCGTTCTATAAAAACCTAATATTCCCCTAGGTAATAAATTACAACATTTACCCTGAGGTCTTTGGGGGATTGCTCTCATGAAAACCATATTTTCTATTCGGAAATCCACAACACTGAACAAAATGTCTATCTAAAAATTTTGATTGGATGTGTTTGGGGAAAAGGTGAGCGAGAAAGGGGGGTTAGTTGGCCTCAAATCACTTTTGACTATTAAAAAGGGAACTAGACCTTTGAATTTCCAATCGAATAAGCCCTTTTTCATGTTTTTCTACGACAAAGTTTTCAATAAAAACTTATTTGCCCCAAGGGTATAACTTATAACCCTTGCCCTGAAGACTCTGGGGGGGGGGAGTGTCCTGCTCAAAGGTATAATTTCCTGAACTTTAACTGGTGTGGAACAAAATGGCTATCTCAAAATTTTGATTGGATGTGTTCGGGGAAATGGTGGGCGTGGAAGGGGATATAGTTGCCTTCCAATTACTTTTAACTATTAGAAAAGACACTAGCCATTTCAATTTCTAATCGAATGAGCCCTTTTCGAATTTTCTACGACAACGCGTTCTATAAAAACTTTATATGCCCCCAGGGCATAAATTACAACCCATGTCCAGAGGGCTGTGAGGGGGTTGTCATCCTCAAAGACCTAATTTACAGAATTTAAAACTACGTTGAATAAAATGGCTATCTCAAAATTTTGATTGGATGTGTTTGGGGAAAAGGTGGGCGTGAGAATGGGGTTAGTTGCCCTCAAATCACTTTCGACTCTTAAAAAGGGCAATAGCCCTTTGAATTTCCTATCGATTGAGCCTTTTTTGAAGTTTTTAAGACAGCAGCTTATATAAAAACCTTATATGCACCCTGGGCATAACTTACAACCCTTGCCCTGAAGGCTGTGGGGGAATGTCCTCCTAAAAAAATAATTTTTATCTGGAAGTCAACTACGCTGAACAAAATGGCTATCACAAAATTTTTATTGGATATTTTGGGGGAATGTTGGGTGTGGGGGGGAGGGTGTTAGTTGCCTTCCAATCACTTTCGACTATTGAAAAGGGCACAAACCACTCCAATTTCCAATTGAATGAGCTCTCTTGAAGTTTTTACGACAATTTCTTCGATAAGAAGTGCCCTGCTCTAAAGGAAAAAAATAATAAATGATACATTGTGCCAACATCGTTCTTATATGCCCTCATGGCATAACTTAAAACCTTTGGCCCGAGGGTTGTGGGGTAGTGTCCTCCTAAAAAAAATATTTTATTTTTGTAAATAAACTATGATGAAAAAATTGGATTTCTCAAAATTGTTATGGTTTGTTTTTGGGGTATTGATGGGGGTGGGGGGGGGCTAGTTCCCCTCCAATCACTTTCGACTATTATAAAGGGCACTAGCCCTTTGAATTTCAAATCGAATGAGCCTTTTTTGAAGTTTATACGACAACACCGTCTATAAAAACCTTATATGCCCCCAGGGCATAAGTTACAACCCCTTCCCCGAGGGTTGTGGAGGAGTGTCCTCCTCAAAAACATATTTTCTATCTGGAAATCAATTACGTTGAACAAAATGGCTATCTCGAAATTTTAATTGGATGTGTTTGGGGGAATGGTGGGTGGGGAGGGGGGCTAGTTGCCCTCCAATCGCTTTTGACTATTTACAAGGGCACTAGCCCTTTGAATTTACAATCGAATGAGCCTTTTTTGAAGTTTCTACGACAACACCTTCCATAAAAGCCTTATATACTCCCAGGGCATGACTTAAAACCCTTGCGCCGAGGTTGTGGGGGAGTGTCCTCCTCAAAAATATATTTTCTATCTGGAAATCAACTGCACTGAACAAAATGGCTATCTCAAAATTTTGATTGGATGTGGGTGGGAGAATGATGGGCATGGGGGGGGGGGCTAGTTGCCTTCCAGTCACTTTCGACTATTAACAAAGGCACTAGCAACTCCAATTTCCAATCAAATGAGCTCTTCGTAGTTTCTACGACAACTCCTTCGTTACGAAGTGCCTGGGTATGGAGAAAAAAAAAAATAATACATTGTGCCCACATCGTTCTATAGAATGTGTATCGTTCAATGAATGTGCATTGTCAGTTTAATATACATATACTGATATTTAGTAATCAAAATGTTGATATTATTTGATTTATTAAAGTTATAAAAGTAAAAACATTTATATTTTTTTCAGTAAAGCACAAATTATGTTCTGGCCTTAGGAAGGCATAGGGGTTTTGAGCCCAACTTATGTTAATTTCTGCTCGTTTTGAATTTGACTCGGTTATTTATTGTAATTACTGTTCGTTTTGGGTTTCATTTGTTTATCGATGCTGATTTGTGGTAGTTTCACGCTTGGTAGATTATTTGATTTTATTTTTGCTTATTTTTTGTTAATGGAGCTCTTTACTTTTCTTTGAAAAACTTATTTTGTGGAAAGAGTTTTTTTAATTAATTTCTTGAAACAATACTATTTGAGCAACACCATTGCGTATTTCTTCATTTTATTTCAAGCAAAATATTATTTCGAATAAAATAGTTGACATTTTGAATGCAGTATTTGCTTATTTCATGAAACAATAGAAATTGATCATTGTATTTTTCCTCATTTAATTTCTAGCAACATAGTATTTTGAATAAAATACTTTGTATATTGAATAAAGCATTTGTTTATTTCATGAAACAAAATAATTTAAGCAACACCATTGCATTTTCCTCATTTTATTTCAAGCACAAAATATTTTCAATAAAATAATTGGTATTTTAAAATAATAATAATAATTAATAATAATAATAAATTATTTTTGACCCTCTATACAGAAAATGAAGTGGAGTAACACAAGACAAGAAAAGAAACACAAAAATACATTTAACAACAACACATTAAATAAATATTACACTCAATGTGCCGTGGCTACCCGGATAAGTGGGTGGTTAACACCCAAAGTAGCATAAATTTCTCTTGGAGACGGCTATTTTGTCTGACAGAACAATTTTCAATATCTGGAGCGCCAAAAATCCGCATAATCTTTCTACTACTGTATCTGATTGGATGTGTCTGGAAGAATAATGGGCGTGGGGGGGGGCTAGTTGCCTTCCAGTGGGGGGGGGGGCTAGTACAGAACAATTTTCAATATCTGGAGCGCCAAAAATACGCATAATCTTTCTACTACTGTATCTGATTGGATGTGTCTGGGATAATAATGGGCGTGGGGGGGGCTAGTTGCCTTCCAGTCACTTTCGACTATCAAAAAAGGCACTAGCCACTCCAATTTCCAATCGAATGAGCTCTTTTCGTAGTTTCTACGACAACTCCTTCGTTACGAAGTGCCCCGGTATGGAGAAGAAAAAATAAATAATACATTGTGCCCACATCGTTCTTTAGAATGTGTATCGTTCAATGAATGTGCATTGTCAGGTTAATATACATATACTGATATTTAGTAATCAAAATGTTAAAATTATTTGATTTTTTAAAGTTATAAAAGTAAAAACATTTTTTTTTCAGTAAAGCGCAAATTATGTTCTGGCCTTGGGACTGCATAGGGGTTTTGAGCCCAACTTTGCTAATTTTTGCTCGTTTTGAGTTTGACTCGGTTATTTATTGTAATTTCTGTTCGTTTTGGGTTTCATTTATTTATCGATGCTGATTTGTGGTAGTTTCACGGTTGGTAGATTATTTGATTTTATTTTTGCTAATTTTTAGTTTAATGGAGTTCTATACTTTTCTTTGAAAAACTTATTTTGTGGAAAAAACTTTTTTAATTAATTTCTTGAAACAATACTATTTGAGCAACACCATTGCACATTTCCTCATTTTGTGAATAAAGCATTTGCTTATTTCATGAAACCAATCAATTTGAACATTGCATATTTCCTAATTTTATTTCAAGCAATATAGTATTTCGAAGAAATTATTTAGTATTTTGAATAAAGCATTTGCTTATTTCATAAAACAATATAATTTGAGCAACACAATTGCATTTTTCCTCATTTTATTTCAAGCAAAAAAGTATTTTGAATAAAATAATTGGTATTTTATAATAATAATAATAATTGATAATAATAATAATTTATTTTTGACCCACTACACAGAAAATGAAGTGGAGTAACACAAAAAAAGAAAAAAAAACATTTAACAACAACACATTAAATAAACATTACACTCAATGCGCCGTGGCTACCCGGATAAGTGGGTTGTTAACACCCAAAGTAGCATAAATGTTCTCTTGGAGACGGCTATTTTGTCTGACAAAACAATTTTCAATATCTGAAGCCAAAAATCCGCATAATCTTTCTACTACTGTATCTGCGAGGCAGATACAATAAAAACTTGCAATGTCGGAAATACATAATTCTAATATCGCTAATATCCCCTGGTCGAAACAGGATGTGAAGGCCAGCTGGGAACAAAACCGCATGGTCACAAAAGCTTGAGTACAATTTAACCAATGCTTTTCTGTTATATCTTCCCCTGTTGGGGACAATTTTCGCGTACCCCAGTTTCATCTTCTCTTTAATATCACTCAATGCCCGGAAACGAAATAACGTAAGCGATTTGCTAATATTGATCCCAAGCCTTCGGAAAGATTCAACACTTTTTACAGAAAAATAGCCGCAATCAAGCGGCGTTGCTGAAGATTTTGAATTAAACACTAAATATTCGCATTTATCAGTGTTGAGGCTTAATCCGATTTCCCAAACCAGCAGTTATACTAGTACCACATATTTCGTTAAAGTAAATTTTGACCTGCTAACAAGCAGAAGGTCATCTGTATATGCAATATAGGAGACATTTAACAACCCTGAAGAGTAAGAAAACGGTATCTTATTAAGAACATTCAATAAACAAGCTTTAAAAATATGAGGTGAAAGCACACCACCCTGGCGGACCCCAGATCTAACCGGGATTTTACCAAAGGCCCGGGAACCCTGCCTCAACTGAATAAATGCATTCTGGTACCAAAACTGAAATACACAAATAACTGAACTATTCAAACCCAAACGTGCCAGAGAAAACCCTGCCTGAGATTGACAAACAGTATCGAAAGCTTTAGATAGGTCTAACACACAAAAGGGAACTTCCGTTTTCAAACGATGTGCTTCTTGTAACACTGTTGTAAGTATACGGTAAGAATGCTGGCATCCTATACACGACATAAAGCCGAACTGATTTTTGTCATAATCCACCTTATCTTGAATAAATGGGAGCAATACATATTCAAATAGTTTGCTTAAATTACACTCTACAGCGATAGAGCGGTAGAATCCACAATTAAGCGGATCCTTCCCTTGCTTCCGAAAAGAAGTAACAGTACCACACAGGAAAGAATCAGGCACTAGTGAGCTACTAACACATATCTGAAAAAGTAGTTGCAGATGGCTAATCAACTCAGGAAAATCAACTCTTAAATGTTCAACACAACTTCCGTCCAAATCCACCGACTTAGATTTTAGTCTTTCAATGCTTTACACAACAGACTCAGCAATAATAGGGATAATAACTGAGGAAATATGAGGAAATAAAATGAGGAAATATGCACTGATGCCGCTCAATTTGTATTGTTTCATGAAAAAAGCAAATTCTTTGTTCAAAATACCCAATATTTTGTTCAAAATACATATTGCTTGAAATACATTAAGAACATATACAATGATCAAATTGTATTGTTTCAAGAAATAAGCAAATGCTGTATTCAAAATTCCAAATATTTTATTCGAAATAATATGTTGCTTGAAATTAAATGAAGAAATACGCAATGGTGTCGCTCTAAATGCATTGTTTCATTAAATAAGCAAATGCTTTATTCAAAATACCAAATATTTTATTCAAAATACTATGTTGCTTGAAATAAAATGAAGAAATATGCAATGATATTGGTCAAATTGTATTGTTTCATGAAATAAGAAAATTCTTTATTCAAAATACCAAATATTTTATTGGAAATACTATGTTGCTTGAAATAAAATGAGGAAATTCGCTAAGGTGTTGCTCAATTTGTATTGTTTCATGAAATATGCAAATGTATTATTCAAAATACAAAATATTTTATTCAAAATACTACTTTGCTTGAAATTAAATGAGTAAATATACAATCCTTAAATTGTTTTGTTTTACGAAATAAGCAAATGCTTTATTCAAAATACCAAACATTTTATTCAAAATACTATGTTGCATGAAATAAAATGAAGAAATAAGCAATTGTATTCCTCTAATTGTATTGTTTCATGAAATAAGCAAATGCTTTATTAAAAATACCAAATATTTGATTCAAAATACTATGTTGCTTGAAATAAAATGAGGAAATATTCAATATTAATGCTCAAATTATATTGTATCATGAAATAGGTAAATGCTTTATTCAAAATAGTAAATAGTTTTTTTGAAATACTATGTTGCTTTAAATAAAATAAGAAAATGTGCAATATTGTTGCTCAAATGGTATCATTTCATGAAAAAAAATGCTTTATTCAAAATACCAAATATTTATTCATACTATGTTGCTTGAAAAAAAATGAGGAAAATGCAGTGGTGTTGCTCAAATTGTTTTGTTTCATGAAATAAGAAAATGCTTTATTCAAAATACCAAGTATTTTATTCGAAGTCCTGTATTGCTTAAAATACAATGAGGAAATACGCAATGATGTTGCTCAAATTGTATTGTCTCATGAAGTACGCAAATGCTTTACTCAAAATACAAAATATTTTATTCTAAATACTATGATGCTTGAAATAAAATGAGGAAATATTTAACTTTGTAGCTCAAATTGTGTTGTTTAATGAAATAAAAAATGCTTTATTCGAAATACCAAATTTTTTATTCGAAATACTATGTTGCTTGAAATACAAGGATAAAACACGCAATGATGTTACTCAATCTGTATTGTTTCATGAAATAAGCAAATGCTTTATTCAAAATACCAAATATTTTATTCGAAACAATATGTTGCTTGAAATAAAATAAGGAAATATACAATGGTATGACTAAAATTGTATTGTTTCATGAAATAAGCAAATGCTTTATTCAAAATACTCTATTCAAAATACCCAATTTTTTATTCGAAATACTACGTTTTTTGAATTTAAATGCGAAAGTATGCAAAGGTTTTAGTAAAACTGTATTGTTTCATGAAATAAACAAATGCTTAATTCAAAATACAAAATATTTATTCAAAATACTATGTAGCTTGAAATTAAATGAAGAAATATGCAATGGTTTTGCTCAAATTGTATTGTTTCATGAAATAAGCAAATGCTTTATTCAAAATACCAAATATTTATTCGAAATACTATATTGCTTGAAATTAAATGAAGAAATATGCAATGTTTTCGCTCAAACTGCATTGTTTCATTAAATAAGCAAATGCTTTATTCAAAATACCAAATTTATTATTCGAAACACAATGCTGCTTGAAATAAAATGAGGAAATGTGCAATGATGTTGCTCAAATTGTATTGTTTCATGAAATAAGAAAATTCTTTATTCAAAATACCAAATATTTTATTCAAAATACTATGATACTGTAAATAAAATGAGTAAAAATGCAATGGTGTTACTTAAATTATATTTTTTCATGAAATAAGCAAATGCTTTATCAAAATACCAAACATTTTATTGGAAATACTATGTTGCTTGAAATAAAATGAGGAAATTCGCTAAGGTGTTGCTCAAATTGAATTGTTTCATGAAATAAGTAAATGTTTTATTCACAAAGATTTTATTCGAAATACTACGTTGCTTGAAATTAAATGAGTAAATATACAATCCTTAAATTGTTTTGTTTCACAAAATTAGCAAATGCTTTATTCAAAATACCAAACATTTTATTCAAAATACAATGTTTCTTGAAATAAAATGAGGAAATAAGCAATTGTATTCCTCTAATTGTATAGTTTCATGAAATAAGCAAATGCTTTACTAAAAATACAAAATATTTGATTCAAAATACTTTTTTGCTTGAAATAAAATGAGGAAATATGCAATTTTGTTGCTCAAATTATATTGTTTCATGAAAAAGGCAAATGCTTTATTCAAAATAGTAAATAGTTTTTTTGAAATACTATGTTGCTGTAAATAAAATGAGAAAATTTGCAATAGTGTTGCTCAAATGGTATTGTTTCATGAAAAAGAAAATGCTTTATTCAAAATACCAAATATTTATACTAAATACTATGTTGCTTGAAAAAAAATGAGGAAAATGCAATGGTGTTGCTTAAATTATATTGTTTCATGAAATAAGCAAATGCTTTATTCAAAATACTAAATATTTTATTCGAAATACTGTATTGCTTGAAATAAAATGTGGAAATACTTAATTTTAATGCTCAAATTGTGTTGTTTAATGAAATAAAAAATGCTTTATTCGAAATACCAAATATTTTATTCGAAATATTATGTTGCTTGAAATAAATAAGCAAATATGCAATGGTGTTGCTCAATTTGTATTGTTTCATGAAATAAGCAAATGCTTTATTCAATATACAAAATATTTTATTCGAAATACTATATTGCTAGAAATAAAATGAGGAAAAATACAATGATAAATTTGTATTGTTTCAAGAAATAAGCAAATGCTGTATTCAAAATGTCAAATATTTTATTCGAAATAATATGTTGCTTGAAATAAAATGAAGAAATACGCAAGGATATTGGTCAAACTGTATTGTTTCATGAAATAAGCAAATGCTTTGTTTAAAATACCTTGTTGCTTGAAAATAAATTAGGAAATATGCAATTGTGTTGCTCAAATTATATTGTTTCATGAAATAAGCAAATTCTTTATCTAAAATACCAAATATTTTATTCAAAATACTATGTTGCTTACAATAAAATGAGGATATATGCAATGGTGTTGCTCTAAATGTGTTGTTTCATGAAATGCTTTATTCAAAATACCAAATGTTATATACAAAATACAAGTTTGCTTTAAATAAAATGAGGAAATATGCAATTTTGTTACTCAAATTATATTGTTTCATGAAAAAGGCAAATGCCTTTTTCAAAGTACCAAATATTTTATTCAAAATACTGTGCTGCTTAAAATAAAATAAGAGAATATGCGATGGTTTTGCTCAAGTTGTATTGTTTCATGAAAAAAACACATGCTTTATTCAAAATACCAAACATTTTATTCGAAATACTAAGTTGCTTGAAATAAAATGAGGAAATGGGCAATGGTCTTGCTAAAATTGTATTGTTTCTTGAAATAAGGCAATACTTTATTCAAAATACCAAATATTTTATTCCAAATACTATGATACTTGAAATAAAATGAGTAAAAGTGCAATGGTGTTGCTTAAATTATATTTGTTCATGAAATAAGCAAATGCTTTATGAAAATACCAAAAATTTTATTCGAAATACTATGTTGCTTGAAATAAAATGAGGAAATACGCAATGGTGTTGCTCTAATTGTATTGTTTCATGAAATATATAAATGCTTTATTCAATATACAAAATATTTTATTCGAAATACTATATTGCTAGAAATAAAATGAGGAAATATACAATGCTCAAATTGTATTGTTTCATGAAATAACCAAATGCTTTATTCAAAATACCAAATATTTTATTCGAAATACAATGTTTCTTGAAATAAAATGAGGAAATAAGCAATTGTGTTCCTCTAACTGTATTGTTTCATGAAATAAGCAAATGCTTTACTAAAAATACCAAATATTTGATTCGAAATACTTTGTTGGTTGTAATAAAATGAGGAAATATGCAATTTTGTTGCTCAAATTTCAAAATACCAAATATTTTGTTCGAAATACAATGTTGCTCAAAATAAATGAGAAAATATGCAATGGTTTAGCTCAAATTATTTTCTGTCATGAAATAAGCAAAGATATTATTCAAAATACCAATTATTTTATTCGAAATACTATGTTGCTTGAAATAAAATGAGGAAATGTGCATTCCTGTTGCTCAAATTGTAGTGTTTCATGAAATAAGAACATACCAAATATTTTATTCGAAATACTAAGTTGCTTGAATTAAAATGAGGAAGTAATGGTTTTGCTCAAATTGTATTGTTTCATGAAATAAGCAAATGCTTTATTCAAAATACAAAATATTTTATTCTAAATACTACATTGCTTGAAATTAAATGAGTAAATATACAATCCTTAAATTGTTTTGTTTTACGAAATAAGCAAATGCTTTATTCAAAATACCAAATACATCATTGGAAATGCTAAGTTACATGAAATAAAATGAAAAAATAAGCAATTGTGTTGCTCTAATTGTATAGTTTCATGAAATAAGCAAATGCCTTACTCAAAATACCAAATATTTTATTCAAAATACTATTTTGGTTATAATAAAATGAGGAACTACGCAATTTTGTTGCTCAAATTAATTTGTTTCATGAAATAAGCAAATGCTTTATTCAAAATACCAAATATTTTTTTTGAAATTACTATGCTGCTTGAAATAAAATGTGAAAATGTGCAATGTGTTGCTGAAATGGTATTGTTTCATGAAAAAGAAAATGCTTTATTCAAAATACCAAATATTTATACTAAATACTATGTTGCTTGAAATAAAATGAGGAAATATGCAATGGTGTTGCTCAAATCATATTGTTTCATGAAATAAGCAAATGCTTTATTCAAAATACCAAGTATTTTATTCGAAATACTATATTGCTTGAAATAAAATGAGGAAATATGCAAATCTCAATTTCTATTGTTTCATGAAATAAGCAAATGCTTCATTCAAAATGTCAACTATTTGATTGGAAATACTTTGTTGCTTGAAATAAAATGAGGAAATGTGCAGTGGTGCCTCTCAAATTGTATTGTTTCATTAAATAAGCAAATGCTTTATTCAAAGTACAAAGTTTTTAATTCAAAAACTATTTTGTTTGAAATAAAATGAGGAAATATGCATAGGTGTGGCTTTAAATATATTGTTTAATCAAATAAGCAAATATTTAATTCAAAATACAGATTATTTTAATAAGTTTAATACTCTGCTTGTAACAAAAGCCGAGAACATGCAATTGTGTTGCTCAAATTGTATTGTTTCATGAAATAAACAAACGCTTAATTCAACATGCTAAATATTTTATTTGAAATACTATGTTGCTTGAAATAAAATAAGTAAATATGCAATGATGTTGCTCAATATGTATTGTTTCATGAAATAAGCAAATGTTTTATTTAAAATACAAAATATTTTATTCGAAGTACTAAATTGATTGAAATAAAATAAGGAAATATACAATTGAGTTACTCAATTGGTATTGTTTCATGAAACGAGCGAATCCTTTATTCAAAGTTCCCACTTTTGTTTTAGAAATCCTATGTTGTCTGAAATAAAATGAAGAAATACGCAATGGTGTTGGTCCAATTGTATTGCTTCATGAAATAAGCAAATGCTTTATTCAAAATACCATGTTGCTTAAAATAAAATGTGGATATACGCAATAGTATGATGCTAAAATTGTATTATTTCATAAAATAAGCAAATACTTTATTCAAAATGCCAAATAATTTATTTGAAATACTATGTTGCTTTAAATAAAATGAGAAAATGTGCAATAGTGTTGCTGAAATGGTATTGTTTCATCAAAAGGAAATGCTTTATTCAAAATACCAAATATTTATACTAAATACTATGTTGCTTGAAATAAAATGAGGAAAATGCAATGGTGTTGCTTAAATTATTTTGTTTCATGAAAAGAGCAAATGCTTTATTCAAAATACCAAATATTTTATTCGAAATACTGTATTGCTTGAAATAAAATGAGAAAATATGCAAATCTCAATTTGAATTGTTTCATGAAATAAGCAAATGTTTTATTTAAAATACAAAATATTTTATTCGAAGTACTAAATTGATTGAAATAAAATAAGGAAATATACATTACTCAAATTGTATTGTTTCATGAAATAAGCAAACACTTTATTCAAAACACCAAATATTTTATTCGAAATACTATGTTGCTTGAAATTAAATGAGGAAATACGCAATGGTGTTGGTCCAGTTGTATTGCTTCATGAAATAAGCAAATGCTCTATTCAAAATACCTTGTTGCTTGAAATAAAATGAGGAAATATGCAATTTTGTTCCACAAATTATATTGTTTCATGAAATAAGCAAATTATTTATTCAAAATACCAAATATTTTATTCGAAATACTATGTTGCTTAAAATAAAATGAGGAAATACGCAATGGTGTTGCTCTAAATGTATTGTTTCATTAAATAAGCAAATCCTTTATTCAAAATAGCCAATATTTTATTCAAAGTATTATATTGCTTTAAATAAAATGAGGTAATACGCAATTATATTGCTCAATTTGTATTGCTTTAGAAAAAAAGCAAATGCTTTATTCAAAATACAAAATATTTTATTCAAAATACTATGTTGCTTGAAATAAAATGATGAAAAATTTAATCTTGTTGCTCACATTGTATTGTTTCATGAAATAAAAAAATGCTTTATTCAAAATACCAAATTTTTTATTCGAAATACTATATTGATTGAAATAAAATAAGGAAATATACATTGCTCAAATTGTATTGTTTTATGAAATAAGCAAATGCTTTATTCAAAATACCAAATATTTTATTTGAAATACTATGTTGCTTGAATTTAAATGAGGAAATACGTAAAGGTGTTGGTCCAATTCTATTGTTTCATGAAATAAGCAAATGCTTTATTTAAAATACCTTGTTGTTTGAAATAAAATTAGGAAATATGCAACTGTAATGCTAAAATTGTACTGTGTCATGAAATAAGCAAATTCTTTATTCAATATACCAAGTATTTTATTCGAAATACTATTTTGCTTAAAATAAAATGAGGAAATACGCAATGGTGTTGCTCTAAATGTATTGTTTCATGAAATAAGCGAATGCTTTATCAAAATACCAAATATTTTTTTCAAAATATTATGTTGCTTGAAATAAAATGAGAAAATACGCAATTGTGTTGCACAAATTGTATTGCTTCATGAAATAAGCATATATTTTATTCAAAATACCAAATTTTTATTCAAAATACCGTGTTGCTTGAAATAAAATGAGGAAATATTCAATTTTGTAGCTCAAATTGTATTCTTTCATGAAATAAAAAAATGCTTTATTCAAAATACCAAATATTTTATTCGAAATACTAGGTTGCTTGAAATAAAATAAGCAAATAAAAAATGATGTTGCTCAAATTGTATTGTCTCATTAAATAAGAAAATGTTTTACTCAAAATACCAAATATTGTATTCTAAATTAATGTACTGTTTGAATTTATATGTGGAAATACGTAAAAATGTTGCTACAACTTTATTGTTTAATGAAATAAGCAAATATCTTATTCAAAATACCTTGTTGTTTGAAATAAAGTTAGCAAATATGCAATGGTTTTTTTCATAATTATATTGTTTAATGAAATAAGCAAATTCTTTATTCAAAATACCGATTATTTTATTCTAAATACGATGTTGCTTAAAACAAAACGAAGAAACATTCAATGTTGTTGCTCAAATTGTATTGTTTCATGAAATAACCAAATACTTTATTCAAAATACCAAATATTGTTTTCGAAATCCTATGTTGCTTGAAATAAAATGAGAAAATGTGCAATAGTGTTGCTGAAATGGTATTGTTTCATCAAAAGGAAATGCTTTATTCAAAATACCAAATATTTATTCAAAATACTATGTTACTTGAATTCAAATGAGGAAATATGCAATGGTGTTGCTTAAATTTTATTGTTTCGTGATATGAGCATTTACTTAACTCAAGACACCAAATAATTTAACCAAAATACTATATTGCTTGAAATAAAATGAGGAAATATACAAATCTCAATTTGTATTGTTTCATGAAATAAGCAAATACTTCATTCAAAATGTCAACTATTTTATTGGAAATACTATGTTGCTTGAAATAAAATGAGGAAATGTGCAGTGGTGCCTCTCAAATTGTATTGTTTCATGAAATATACAAATGCTTTATCAAAATACCAAATATTTTATTCAAAATATTATATTGAATGAACTAATAGAAGGGAATATTCATATGTTTTACTCAAACTATATTGTTTAATCTAACAAATAAACATTTAATTCAAAATACAAAATATTTTATTCGAAATACTGTGTTGCTTGAAATAAAATGAGGAAATATTCAATTTTGTAGCTCAAATTGTATTCTTTCATGAAATAAGAAAATGCTTTATTCAGAATACAAAATACTTTATTCAAAAACTGTGTTGCTTGAAATTATATAAGGAAATATGCAATGATATTGGTCTATTTGTACTGTGTTATGAAATGAGCAAATTTTTTATTTAATATACCAAATATTTTATTCGAAATACTAAATTGCTAGAAATAAAATGAGGAAAAATACATTAATAAATTTATATTGTTTTATGAAATAAACAAATGCTTTATTCAAAACACTCTATTCAAAATACCAAATATTTTATTCAAAATACTATGTTGCTTGAATTTAAATGAGGAAATATCTAAGGGTGTTGCTCTAGTTTTATTGTTTCATGAAATAAGCAAATGCTCTATTTAAAATACCTTGTTGCTTGAAATAAAATTAGGAAATATGCAATTTTGATGCTCAAATTATACTGTTTCATGAAATAAGCAAATTATTTATTCAAAATACCAAATATTTTATTCGAAATACTATGTTGCTTAAAATAAAATGAGGAAATACGCAATGGTGTTGCTCTAAATGTATTGTTTCATTAAATAAGCGAATGCTTTATCAAAATACCAAATATTTTATTAAAAATACTATGTTGCTTGAAATAAAATGAGGAAATATGCAATTGTGCTGCATAAATTGTATTGCTTCATAAAATAAACAAATGTTTTATTCAAAATACCAAATATTTTGTTTGAAATACCGAGTTTCTTGAAATAAAATTAGGAGATATTTAACCATGCAGCTCAAATTGTATTCTTTCATAGAATAAGAAAACTCTGTATTCAAAATACCAAATATTATATTCGAAATACTAGGATACTTGAAATAAAATAAGTAAATATACAGTGGTATTGCTAAAATTATATTGTTTCATGAAATAAGCAAATGCTTTATTCAAAATACCAAATATTTTATTCGAAATACTATGTTGCTTGAAATAAAATGAGGAAGTACCCAATGGTTTTGCTCAAATTGTATTGTTTCATGAAATAAGCAAATGCTTTATTCAATATACCTTGTTGCTTGAAATAAAATTAGGAAATATGCAATTGTGTTGCTCAAATTATATTGTTTCATGAAATAAGCAAATTCTTTATTCAAAATACCGATATTTTGTTCGAAATACTATGTTGCTTAAAATAAAATGAGGAAATACGCAATGGTGTTGCACTAAATGTATTGTTTCATGAAATAAACAAATACTTTATTGAAAATACCAAATATTTTATACAAAATACAATGTTACTTGAAATAAAATGAGGAAATATGCAATTTTGTCACTCAAATTATATTGTTTCATGAAATAAGCAAATGCTTTATTCAAAGTACCAAATATTTTATTCGAAGTACTATGTTGCTTGAAATAAAATGAGGAAATACACAATGGTGTTGCTCAAAGTGTATTGTCAGAGGCAACGCTATAGCGTTGCCTATAGTAAAGGCCATACGGATTCAATGTTTTATTATTATTTTTTTTCCCAGAGGCACTTCATACGGAAGGGGTCGTCGCAGAAACTACAAAGGGGGCTCATTCGATTGCAAATTGAGAGTTCTAGTGCCCTTTTTAATAGTGGAAAATGATTCGAGGGAAACTAGCACCCCCCCCCCCCCATACCCATCATTCCCCCAAACACATCCAATCAAAATTTTGAGTTAGCCATTTTGTTCAGCCTAGTTGATTTCCAGATAGAAAATATATTTTTGAGGAGGACACTCCCCCACAACCCACAGGGCAAGGATTTTAAGTTATGCCCTGGGGGCATATAAGGTTTTTATAGAAGGTGTTGTCGTAGAAACTTCAAAACAGGCTCATTCGATTGGAAATTAAAGGGCTAGTGCCATTTTTAATAGGCGAAAGTGATAGGAGTGTAACTAGCCCCCTTCCCCCTACGCCCATCATTTCTCCAAACACATCCAATCAAAATTTTGAGATAGCCATTTTGTTCAGCGTAGTTGATTTCCAGATAGAAAATATATTTTTGAGGAGGAAACTCCCCCGGAACCCTAAGGGCAAGCGTTTTAAGTTATGCCCTGTGGGCATATAAGGTTTTTATAGAAGACGTTGTTGTAGAAACTTCAAAACAGGCTCATACGATTGGAAATTCAAAAAGCTAGTGCACTTTTTAATAGTCGAAAGTGATTGGAGGGCAACTAGCCCCCCCCACGCCCATTATTCCTCAAACACATCCAATTAAAATTTTGAGATAGCCATTTTGTTCAGCGTAGTTGATTTCCAGATAGAAAATATATTTTTGAGGAGGACAATCACCCACAACCCCCAGGGCAAAGGTTTTAAGTTATGCCCTGGGGGCATATTAGGTTTTTATAGAAGGCGTTGTAGTAGAAACTTCAAAACAGGCTCATTCGATTGGAAACTAAAGGGCTAGTGTCCTTTTTAATAGTCGAAAGTGATTGGAGTGATCCAATCACCCCCCCCCCACGCCCCTCATTTCCCCAAACACATCCAATCAAACTTTTGAGATAGCCATTTTGTATGGCGTAGTTGATTTTTAGATAGAAAATACATTTTTGAGGAGGACACTAGCCCAGAACCTTCAGGGCAAGGATTTTAAGATATGCCCTGGGGGCATATAAGGTTTTTATAGAAGGTGTTGTCGTAGAAACTTCAAAAAAGGCTCATTCGATTGGAAATTCAAAGGGATGATGCCCTTTTTAATAGTCGAAAGTGATTGGAGGGGAACTAGCCCCCCCCCCCCACACCCATTATTCCCCGAAACACATCCAATCACAATTTTGAGATAACCATTTTGTTCAGCGTAGTTGATTTTCACATAGAAAACATGTTTTTGAGGAGGACAATCCCCCACAACCCTCAGGGCAAGGGTTTTAAGTTATGCCCTGGGGTCATATAAGGTTTTTATAGAAGGTGTTGTCTTAAAAACTTCAAAAAAGGCTCATTCGATTGGAAATTCATAAGGATAGTGCCCTTTTTAATATTAAAAAGTGATTGGAGGGCAACTAGCCTCCCCCTTTCCCAACGCATCATTCCCCCAAACACATCCAATCAAAATTTTGAGATAACCATTTCGTTCAGCGTAGTTGATTTCCAGATAGAAAATATATTTTTGGGAAGGACAATCCCCCACAACCCTTCGGGAAAGGGTTTTAAGCTAAGCCCTGGGGGCATATAAGGTTTTTATAGAAGGCGTTGTCGTAGAAACTTCAAAAAAAGGCTCATTCGATTAGAATTTCAAAGGGCTAGTGCCCTTTTTAATAGTCGAAAGTGATGTTATTTGGGCCATTTTGCTTAGCGTAGTTGATTTTCAGATAGAAAATATATGATAGGTTTATATATAAATAGATAGGTTTCGATGTTTTATTGTTTTTTTAGTTGTGCAATAAAATCAGTGAAACCAGGACTACCAGCTCGAAGCTTTTTTACAGCCAGTCCCGTCTGGCCACCCCTTTGCACTAAACCCAACCCCCTCCTCCCATTTGTTGCACAAATAGGAGGATAGCTCTACATACTACTTTTTAATGGTTACCTCTTTTATAAAGCTATTTTAGTTGGGTTTTTTTTAATTAATGTTTTCTGTTCCTAAGTCTTTGACAATAGAAAACCAAAGGTCATAAAGACCATAAGACTTTAATGTTTTATTTGGGTCTTTTTTAACAGCTCCTCATTGTGCTATTCAAAGCCAGCCACACTTTTCCACACCTGTGCATTACACCTCACCACTTAATCTCCTCCCATTTTCAGTGAAAATTGGAGGATCTGCTTATATGCTACACTAATTGTATTATTCTTTCTATACCCTCAAATATCTTTCTCTGTTTGTAGATTTTGCCTCCATATAAAAGGATTTCCTTATGGCCATAAAGGCAATAAAGTTTCGATGTTGTATTGTTTTTAGTTTCGCAATAAGATAAGTAAAAACAGGGCCACCAACTGGAAGGTTTTGCGCAGCCAAAACTATTGGGCCTTCTTCTAAGAACTCCTTATTTTCAAAAATAAGCTCATTCGACTAGTTATCACGTACCCTTTTAAGAGTCAAAAGTTTTGAGAGGGCACCCCCCCTTACACATTTTTTCCTCAAATGAACCAGATCAAATTTGGAATAGCTATTTTAGTTCAAAATATTCCTAAGGCAAAAAAAATCACAGTGACATATAAGGTTTTCTTATGAAGAAAATAGGGCATGTTTGATCAAATTATTTATAATATCCTCCCATTTGCAGCGCAAATGGGAGGATAGGTCAGTCTAACCCCATTATATTCTCGCATTTGCAGCGCAAATGGCAGAATAGCTCTATATACTGCTTGTGAATGGTTATCTCTTGTGTAAAGTTATTTTAGTTTATTGTTAGTTATTTAGTTATTTAATTATTTTAGTTATTTAGTTTATTTTAGCATATGCCCTGGGGGCAGATAAGGTTTTTATTGAAGACGTTGTCGTAGAAACTTTAAAAAAGGCTCATTCGATTAGAAAAATTCAAAGGGCTAGTGCCCTTTTTAATAATCGTAAGTGATGTTATTTAGGCCATTTAGATCAGCGTAGTTGATTTCCAGATAGAAAATATATGATAGGTTTATATATTAATAGATAGGTTTCGATGTTTTATTGTTTTTTTAGTTGTGCAATAAGATCAGTGAAAACTGGACCACCAGCTAGAGGGTTTTGCACAGCCAGTCCCGTCCACCCACTCCTTTGCACTAAACCCGACCCCCTCCTCCCTTTTGTTGCGCAAATGGGAGGATAGCTCTACATACTGCTTGTTAATGGTTACCTCTTTTATAAAGCTATTTTAGTTTTTTTTTTTTTTTTTAATTAATTTTTTCGTTTAATAATTACTTTACAATATAAAACCAAAGTTCATAAATTACATAATAATTTAATTTTTTATTTGGTCTTTTTATAAAAACTCCTCATTTTGTTTTGCACAGCCATCCCCACCCGTCCACCCCTTAGCATTAAACCTGACCCCTAATATCCTCCCATTTGCAGCGCAAATAGGAGGATAGGTTTATATACTTCAACGATTATATAATTCTTTCTAGATTAGAAAGAGAATTATTAGATTAGAATTACTTTAGAGAGGGCTCATTTGACTGAAAATCGAAAGTTCTTGTTCACTTTTTAAGAGTCAAAAGAGATTGGAGGGTAACTAGTCCCCCCTTCTCCAAGCCCTAAATGCATCAGATAAAAATTTTGAGATAGAAATTTTGTTAAAATAGTTCAAACTTCTGATAACAAAAACTCCGGTGTCGACACAACCCATCAGGGCCCGGGGGTAAAAGTCTTAAGTTATGCCCTGGGGAAAAACTTATTAAGGGGGGTTTATAACTTATGGAAAGGGGATTTGTATGGGAAGAACACATAGGAAATATATTATAATTATCCAATTATAAGGCTAAAATACATACTCTGTAATAGATGCGAAATTGCTTTGGCACACAAAATCCTATTAAGGTCAATTCCAAAACAGTCGTGATCCCTTTTTGTCAGCAAGTGAAATGGTCTAAACCCCCATATTGGAGCTATTTTTTCAATCCATTCATTGTTGTCAATCGCTGTCCATAAGTTATGCAAGCTGTCCGTTGTTCATATACAGGATCTTTGTCTAAGGGATAATCGTACAGAATTCGAAAAACACTCATTCAATTTAAATTGAAAGTTCTAGATCTGTTTTTTAAATTAAATAATAATTGGACATTAAGTACCCCCCCCCCCCCCCATCCAATAAAAACTTGAAACCTTTTGCAATCAAAAACTAACAAAAATTAATTAAAAAAACTTTCCGAAAAATAAGTTTTTCAAAGAAAAGTAAAGGCCATTTTAAACTTAAGCTCAGGAAATACAAATACCTGTTAAAATTCAAACTCAAAACGACCAAGAATTACTACTAAAGAATAAATAAAGCCCAAAACGAACAGAAATTAAATAAACAATCATAGCAAAAAACCTACAACAAGTAATAATATAAATGAATAAATAGATCTTAAAGCGAGTAATGCTTAGATTGAATATGAAAATCAAGCTTAAAACGAAAACAAATATTTTGCTATTAAAGTATAAATGAAACTTAAAACGAACAAAAATTAAATAAAGAATCAATGCGAAAAAACATACAATATATATTAATGTAGATGAATAAATAAATCTTAAAACGAGTGAAACTTAAAAAGAATATGCAACTCAAGTTTGAATCGAATAAAAATAACTACAAACAAGAGTTTGGGTATCACCTCACTGCAGAAGCCTAAAACCTACTGCGTCATTGGCGCTTTACTGAAAACGAATTATATTACAAATGTTTTCTCTTGTACTTAATATTGAAAATAAATATTAAAATTCCAGTAAAATTTTTGAACTGATGAGATTTTAGCAATTAACATCATTATGCATCAAATATTCAGTTTAATTTATTAGTTCTTTTCAAGATTGGTCAAGACAAATATAGTTTCACTACAAACACAATTTGGATACTGCCCCTTCTTTAACTGTAAGAACTTAAAGCCTTCTGTGTCATTGGTGCTTCACTGAAAACGAATTACTCGTGTATTACAAATTTTTTATTTTCCAGTTCTTACAGCATTGAAAATCAAAATAAAAATTACAGTGAAAAAAAAGTCTTGAACTAATGGATCTTTCAACAATTAATATCAATATACATCTAATATTCAATTTGATTTTGTTTATACTTTCCAAGACTGTTCAAGACTCATATAGTTTTGCCATTATTTTAACTCTGCCAATTTTCAAACTAATCGTGTTATTTTGTTATGAAAACTATCTATGGCTTCTAGGCATTTCTATTTGAGCTCAAAACTGCACCTCAAACTTTATGGAACATACATTTTCTTGCATGAAACACCAAAATATAATAAAATGTCAAGTTTTGGAGTGTTCCACCACTCGCAAGCAAGTGCGATTCGTATTTTTGAATCCGCATGGTCAATTTAGGGGGTGGAGGGTAGGCTAATTCTCGTAGCCGCCTCATTCCGTCGTGGTATGATTCACATTTTCAACACATGGCGTCCGGACTATCATATAATCTACCAAGCATACAACTATCCCAAATCACTATCAATAAATAAATGAAACCCAAAACGAAAAAAAATTAAAATAAATATTAGAGTCAAACTCAAAACGAGCATAAATTAATATGAGTAGGGTTCAAAACCCCTATGCTTTCTAAAAGCCAGAATTATAATTTGTACTTTACTGAAAAAAAATTCAAATGAGTTTACTGAAAAAAAAGTGCATTGTCAATTTCATATACATATGCTGATATTTATTACCTAACATATTAATTAATTTTTGATTTCTTAAAGTTACAAAAGTGAAAACATTTCAAAGAATTGTTTTCAGTAAAGCATCAATGACGCAGTAAGTTTTAGGCTCCTACAGTGAGGCGACACCCAAATTCTTGTTTGTAGTTATTTTTATTCGATTCAAACTTGATTTGCATATTATTTTTAAGTTTCACTTGTTTTAAGATTTATTTATACATTGACATTAATATATATTGCATGTTTGTTCATATCGATTGTTTATCTAATTTCTGTTCGTTTTGAGTTTCATTTATACTCTAATAGCAAAATATTTGTTTTCGTTTTAAGCTTGATTTTCATATTCAATCGAAGCCTTACTCTGTTTAACATATAATTATTAATTCACGTTGTTACTTGCCAGGTGTTATTTGACATAATTGTTCGTTTAATTTCGGGTCGTTGTATGGATCACTTGATCTTTCACCGGATTTTCTGCTCGTTTCTACTCTAAATTCTGGAATGTATTTGTACATCTTGAGCTTTATTTTAAAATGGCTTTTGCTTTTCTTTCAAAAACATATTTATCGCTAAGCTTTTTAATTAATTTAATGAAATAAGCAAATGCTTTATTCAAAATACCTTGTTGCTTGAAATAAAATTAGGAAATATGCAATGTTGTTGCTCAAATTGTATTGTTTCATGAAATAAGCAAATTCTTTATTCAAAATACCAAATATTTTATTCGAAATACTATGTTGCTTGAAATAAAATGAGGAAATACGCAATTGTGTTGCTCTAATTATATTGTTTCATGAAATAAGCAAATACTTTATTCAAAATGCCAAACATATCATACAAAATACAATGTTGCTTGAAATAAAATGAGGAAATATGCAACTTTGTTACTCAAATTATATTGTTTTATGAAATAAGCAAATGCTTTATTCAAAATACCAAATATTTTATTCAAAATACTATGTTGCTTTAAATAAAATGAGGAAATGTGCAATGGTGTTGCTCAAATTGAATCGTTTCATGAAATAAAAAAATGCTTTATTCAAAATACCAAATATTTTATTCAAATTACTATGATACTTCAAATAAAATGAGTAAAAGTGCAATGGTGTTGCTTAAATTATATTTGTTCATGAAATAAGCAAATGCTTTATGAAAATACCAAACATTTTATTGGAAATACTATGTTGCTTGAAATAAAATGAGGAAATACGCTAAGATGCTGCTCAATTTATATTATTCCTCTAATTGTACTGTTTCATGAAATAAGCAAATGCTTTATTAAAAATACCAAATATTTGATTCAAAATACTATTTTGGTTGAAAAACAATGAGGAACTATGCAATTTTGTTGCTCAAATTTCAAAATACCAAATATTTTGTTCGAGCAACACCATTATACAACATAATACTATGTTGTATAATATAAAATGAGGAAATATGCAATGGTTTAAATCAAATTGTATTGTTTCATGAAATAAGCAAAGGCATTATTTAAAATACCAATTAATTTATTCGAAATGCTATGATACTTCAAATAAAATGAGTAAAAGTGCAATGGTGTTGCTTAAATTATATTTGTTCATGAAATAAGCAAATGCTTTATGAAAATACCAAATATTTTATTGGAAATACTATGTTGCTTGAAATAAAATGAGGAAATATGCAATGGTGTTGCTCTAATTGTATTGTTTCATGAAATGAGCAAATGCTTTATTCAAAATATAAAATATTTTATTCGAAATACCGTGTTGCTTGAAATAAAATGAGGAAATATTTAATTTTGTTGCTCAAATTGTATTGTTCCTCAAATTGTATTGTTTCATGAAATAAGAAAATACTTTATTAAAAATACCAAATATTTGATTCAAAATACTATGTTGGTTGAAATCAAATGAGGAAATATGCAATTTTGTTGCTCAAATTTTAAAATACTAAATATTTTGTTCGAGCAACACCATTATACAGCATAATACTATGTTGCATAAAATAAAATGAGGAAATATGCAATGGTTTTGCTCAAACTGTATTGTTTCATGAAATAAGCAAAGGCATTATTCAAAATACCAATTAATTTATTCGAAATACTATGATACTTGAAATAAAATGAGTAAAACTGCAATGGTGTTGCTTAAATTATATTTGTTCATGAAATAAGCAAATGCTTTATGAAAATACCAAACATTTTATTGGAAATACTATGTTGCTTGAAATAAAATGAGGAAATACGTTATGGTGTTGCTCTAATTGTATTGTTTCATGAAATATGCAAATGCTTTATTCAAAATAAAAATTTATTTTATTGGAAATATTACATTGCTTGAAATAAAATAAGTAAATCTACAATGATCACATTTTTTTATTCTATGAAAAAAGCAAAAACCTTGTTAAGATACCAAATACTATTACCAAAGCACTATGTTTCATGAATTTAAATACGGACATAAACAATGGTATTGCTCATAATTGTATTGTTTAAAGAAATAAAAAAATGCTTTATTAAAAATACCAAATATTTGATTCAAAATAATATGTTGCTTGAAATGAAATGAGGAACTATGCAATTTTGTTGCTCAAATTTCAAAATACCAAATATTTTGTTCGAGCAACACCATTATACAACATAATACTATGTTGCATAAAATAAAATGAGGAAATATGCAATGGTTTAGCTCAAATTGTATTGTTTCATGATATAAGCAAAGGCATTATTCAAAATACCAATTATTTTATTCGAAATACAATGTTGCTTGAAATAAAACTAAGAAATATGCAATGGTGTTGCTCAGATTGTATTTTTTCATGAAACAAGCAAATACTTTATTCAAAATACCAAATATTTCATTCGAAATACTATGTTGCTCTAAAGAAAATGAGAAAAAAGCAAATTATTTCTCAAATTGTATTGTTTGATGAAATAAAGCAATGCTTTATTCAAAATCCCAAATATTTTATTCAAAATCCTATGTTGATTGAAAGAAAATGATGAAATATGCACTGGTTTAGCTCAAATTATATTATTTCAGGAAATAAGCAAATGGTTCATTCAAAATACCAGATATTTTATTCAAAATACAATGTTGATTGAAATAAAATGAGGAAATATGCAGTGGTGCCGCTCAAATTATATTGTTAAATAAAGCAAATTCTTTATTCCAAATACCAATTTTTTTATTCAAATACTATGATGCTTGAAATGAAATGAGGTAAAATGAAATGGTGTTGCTTAAATTGTATTGTTTGATAAAATAAGCAAATGCTTTATTAAAAATACCAAATATTTTATTCGAAATACTATGCTGTGTGAAATACAATGAGGAAATACGCTATGATGTTGCTCTAATTATATTGTTTCATGAAATGAGAAAATGTTTTATTCAAAATACCAAATATTTTATTTGAAGTACTATGTTGCTTGAAATAAAATGAGAAAAAATGTAATTTTGTTGCTCAATAGATCACAGATCATCAAGATAGGTCATTAAGGCAAGGCGCGGACCACTGACCGCATCCTACGTCGTTTTTGATGGCCCAGAATTTACAGACATCGGTAGTTACATCAAGTCATGCACAGCTTGTCAAATGACCGCCAGACTCAAACAAAAGGAAGAGGTACCCCTTAGGCCTCTTCCCACCATAATTAAGCCATTCTCGAGAATTGCCATGAATATAGTTGGACCCTTACCTAAAAGCTCCACGGGTCATCGGTGGCATCTAGTTATTACTGAATACGATTCTAGATATCTTGAAGCTATACAACTGAGGTCAACAAAATCACCCGTTATTGCAGATGAAGTTGCAAAGTTCGGCTCGAGTTATGGAATTCCCGACGAAATCTTGACAGATCTAGGAATTCAGTTCTTGTCTTCTGTCTTAAAGAAGTTATACCAGGTAGTGAGTATAAAACTAATAAGGACAAGTCCATACCACACGGAGACAGATGAACGAACTGGAAGGTTCAACGGGACCCTAATATCCATGCTTCGCAAATACGTAAGGACATCAACTAACGACTGGCACAAGTTTATACCCTTCTTGCTATTTGCGTGTCGAAAAACAACGCATCCATGTCTGGGGTATAGCCTATTCGAGGTACTGTACGGACGGAATCCTCGCGGGGTCCTGGACCCAATGCAAGAAGAGTGGGAAGATAAAACGGGGGAAGACCTAATAATTATTGCAGAATATATTCGACAGATGCGCGTGCTATAATCGGAAATATGCGATATGGCCACAGAAACAAAAGCATCTGAGGCAGCAAAAATGAAGCGGTACTACGGCCAACCAACGCAGCCAAGGACCTTGTCCATCGGTGACCAAGTTCTACTTTTATTACCGGAAGGAAGTAACAAACTTAATGTACCTTGGCGAGGATCATTGAAGGTGCTGCGTATTATTTCATCAGTCGACCATGAAATAGAGCTTGGAGGCTCAAGAAAACAGAAAGCAATCTATCACAGATAGATTGCTTCCTCCTAAGGAAGTTTGAGGAAAGAGATGAGAAAGATAGCAATGAAGTTTTTGTTGCAACGGTCGATGAAAAAGAATAAAACACAGTTTCCATTCAAACCTACGAAAAATAGGGTATATGAAGTAAGGCCGGATATAAATCCTACCTTGCCACGGGATATGAGGGAAGAAATCCTAAATAATATCATGGGCCAGAAAGAAGTTCAGTCAATGAGTTTCCGGACCACAAATGTAGGACACGAAATACACACCGGAACCCATCCTCCCATTCCAGTTCCTCCATATCGTGTGCCACAGTCTCAGAGGGAAGTGCTGAAACAAGAAATGAAAAAAATATTACAAGATTGTGTTATCGAACCTTCACATAGCGAATGGTCGTCCCCTGTATTTCTCGTAAAAAAATGACGGCGAATGGAGGTTTGGCATTGACTATAGGCAAGTAATTGCAATAACTAAATTCGACACCTATCCCATGCCGCGCATTGATTAAATATTGTAAAACTTCTGGACTGCCCAGTTCGTCTCGATAATAGACTGCCGAAAAAGATAATGGCAAGTCAAGATGGCAAGTAGTTCAGTCGAGAAAACTGCGTTTTCGGCTCCATTTGATCATTACCAGTTCCATGTAATTCCATTTGGACTGAAAGACGCACCCGCGACTTTCCAGCAGATGATCGATGAAGTATTGAGAGAAGACCCACACGCTCGAGCATACTTTGATGACATAGTAGTTTTCAGCGACACTTTAGCAGAGCACCTAAGACACCTGAGTCAAGTATTAAAACATCTGAACAAAGCGAACCTAAAAATCAATACCAGGAAAAGTAAGCTTGGTTATACCAAAGTAGAATATTTGGGACACACCGTTGGGGAAGATACGATCAGTCCAGTACTGAATAAAGTACCAGCAATCAAATCATTTTCTCGCCCAGCAACCAAGAAAGTGCTGAGAACCTTCCTTGAAATGACCATCTATTATTCTCGGTTCATCAAGGAGTATGCCGGACTCACAAGGGAACACAGTGCACTAACCAAGAAACAGGTGCCTGACATTTTACCATGGAAGCCTAAACACCAAGTTTTGTTTGAAGAACTGAAATGCAGACTTACATCATACCCAGTTTTGTATTCTCCTGACTCTTCCAAGACTTTCTTCTTGCAAACAAACGCTTTCGGCATAGTAATTGGGGTAACGCTGTCCCAGTCCTTCAGTGGTGGAGAGCATCCACTTTGCTACCTGTCGGGAAAACTACTGGACAGAAATATTCGATATGCGACGATCGAGAAGGAGTGCCTTGCAGTGGTTTGAGCCCTCTCACGAGTCCGCTACTACCTATATGGGTGACATTTAAAGGTAGTAACAGACCACAATCCCCTGCCATGGTTAAACTCTGTGAGAAGCAGTAACCATCACCTTGAAAGATGGGCTCGGTCTCTTCCAGAATATAGTTTCACAATTCATGCAAGACCAGGAAAAATTAAATGCTAACGTGGACACCCTCTCGTGCCTCTAAGCAGCAGGCGTTGCTCAGTATGTAAATATGTGTGTTAATATTATTCTTTTTTAGATGGCAGACGATGCAGAAATCATCCTGTTGGAAGACAGGGACTTTCAAATAGACGATACGTTTGCGAAGCTTTTTGGTATCGCCGAGGTTTTTTCCGAGGACTTTGAGGACCTTCCAGAACTCGAGCCAATCAGGGAAGCATCCGGCACCACTGATGAGCTCCGGCCAGCTTTATCGGCCATGAATAATACTACAGAGATCCCATTTCTGACACCACCGACGCCAAAAACGAAACGTCCAGGGGCAGTTGTACGGAGGAAACAGCGCGAGTCCCTTAGAAAAATGTTTGACTACACACCTCCTGCTCCCCCACTACCAACTTTACCGACAAATGAAATAGTTTTCACCAGTAGCGATGGCAAAAGAATCATAATCCCAGAGGGAACAAAGCTATCGAATGATATGCTCGCCAAGTTTAATGTAACACAAACATTTGAAGCTTTACAAACTCTGAGGAAAGGGAGGAACTGTTATGTACCAATTAATGGCTTACTTGACCTTTCCAATGGGCTGAACTCAAATGTACCAATTAATGGCTTACGTGACCTGTCGCTTGGGCTGACGTCACACAAGAGTGCCCGCCGAGTGAAGAAGGAATGAATTGCTAGTATATAGGCAAATGTTGTAAATATTATAGTTAATTGAATTCTGACTACGGATTAAAACGGTTCATAATACCTTTTTGACTTACTTTATAATATTCCTTAATCATTGTAAGTTGGAAAATTCTACTCATGAAAAATCTCTCCCTTGCAAAGTTTCACCCTGAAATTATAAGAAAATCTCAGCTCGAAATTGATAAAACATTGGAAAACCATGGTCGAAAAAACACCAGGTACTGATATCCCCGACCTTGAAATGTGCGATACCACTAGACCTGATACAATTTAGCCCATACCTATAAGTGTGATGTGGACAACCCCTATACCGATACGTTTGATACAGTCGAAGGCCCTTTTCCCAGGGACTATGGAGGATCGTATCCTCACCGACTATGTTGAACAAGTGACTATGAACTATGTAGAATAAAATGGTTTTGTCAAAATTTTTATTGTATGACCTGGGGGGGAGGCTTTTTGGGAGGAATGCTTTCTGCCCTCCAATATTTTTGGTAACTCAACCCTTAACTGGTAGGGTGGGGTTTTTTTGACCCCAGGGACCCTTTGAGAGTGTATTCCTCCTCTGCCGTTAGGAGCAAAGCGCTGTTTTCTCGTGTATTCTCCGGAAACTTGGTGGTGTTGAAGCATACAATCAGTCAAATAGCTGGCACCGAAGGCAGAGGAGGTAAGAGGGGTCTGGGGTCATTTTGACCCAACCCTACCATTAACGTTACAAAAAAAAATGAAAATGAAGATTTGTTTTTTTTTGAAGAAATATGATATTTGTTGCTAGTATGACACGTTTCTGTCATTGCCAAGAGTGACTTAATTGTTTTTTCGTAAATTCTAGTTGGATTTCACTTTTTAATTTCTCTGTTTTGGCCTTTTTCACCTTCTCTTTCCGGATTTCACTTTTTAATTTCTCTGTTTTGGCCTTTTCCCCCTTTTCTTTCCGGATTTCAGTGTCGAAAAGTTATTCCTATGGAAAACTTTAACATTTTCTTTTGCCCTCAGAGAAAGAATGGTTACCCGAGCTGAGAAGCGCCTTACAGAGGAAGATATCATTTAGATACTTGAAGAAGATGACGATTTATCAAATGGTTCCGACACCCAGAACGACGATGATTACAGACCATCGAATGACGAGCAGGAAATCCTTGTTCCAGATGAAATTTCATCATCAGAAGAAAGCGCAGAAGAATCCAATGAAGCTACCGCTCCTTCAAGTCAATTTGGAGAACAGCCATCACCAGCTCCAGGTCAGCCAGACCTCGATGATGTGCCTCTTTCTCAAGGAACCAAAAGATGGACCCGCAAGTATGTGCTACTAGGACGTGACAGAACAACAAAGTGGTCAAAAAGTGCACCACCCCTGAGCCGAACCAGAGCTATAAACATCGTGACTGAACGAGCTGGCCCCAAAGGACCAGCACGAACAGGTCAACCTTTGCAACCAGAAACTGCTTGGGGTTTTCTTTTCCCTGAAAATATTATTGATGCAGTGGTGGAGCATACCAACAGAAAAATGGATTTCTTTCTTGTGAATTATGAAGCCGATCTACTGGATAAGCAGACATTTACAAAGCCAATTGATCAGGTAGAACTTCGGGCATTTTTTGGTCTCATATACCTTGCCGGAGTTTTCAAGTCTGGAAACGAAGATGCAACTGGCCTGTTTGCCAGCGATAGGACTGGGAGATATATTTTTAGAGCGACCATGAGCCTAAAAGGGTTGCCTTTACGTGGAGGCCTGTCTTCGCTTTGGCGATCCATGTACCCGTCTAGAAAGAAAAATGCCGCTTGCACCGATGTTCGATATTTACGAGCAGTTTGTTGGAAACTGCAGCAAATTTTACTCTCCTTCAGAAATCGCCACTATCAACGAGATGCTTATCGAGCTTAGAGGCAGATGTCATTTTCGTATGTACATTCCTACAAAACCCAACAAATACGGCATCAAAATGCAGAGCCTAGCAGACGCCCGTACTTTCTATCCCTGCGATGCGTTCATTTACTGTGGAAAGGAGACAAAGTTGCTTCGATCCGAGCATATTTTGGTACCAACTAGGACAGCCCTTACTTTGAGGAGGACCATCTCTGGCTCAGGTAGAAATATCACAGCCGACAATTGGTACAGTTCCGTTCAGATCATGGATGAGCTTCTAAAACAAAAGCTGACCTATGTAGGGACTGTAAAGAAAAACAAACGTGAAATATCTGACAGTTTCCTGCCAAACAAAACTTGCCAGGAAGGGAGTTCACACTTTGGCTTTAAAAGTGATAAAACAGTGGTTTCATATGTGCCAAAGAAAAGCAAGGCCGTCGTGTTGATATCATCGCTGCATCACACTCCTAAAGTCGACGAATACACGGGAAAACTGGAAACTATTGAATTTTACAACTCAACAAAGAGCGGAGTTGACAGTTTGGACCAGAAATGCGCGAACTATACCACAAGCCGTAGAACACGCCGTTGGCCAATGGCAGTGTTTTTTGCTCTATCAGACGTTGCTGGTGTGAACGTTTCTGTGCTTGTAAATCAAACTAGCAATCAAGAGAAGAGCATTTCCCACTGTGAGGTCCTCATAAGGTTAAGTATGGCTTTGGTCTGACCAATTTGCACCATCAGATCTTCAAACAAAGTTCTGCCATTAGAACTTCGTCGACTTAATGCCAGGTTGCTGGGATTCCCTTTGCAGAAAGCCAGAACACTGGGGAACAACATTCTGCAGCCAAACGAGCTCAATGTGGTATCTGTCCCAGGGAAAAGGACCGCAAGACTACCCTATGCAGTGCCATCTGTAAAAATAATGTCTGTAAGGAACATGCAGTGACTGTTTGCCCAAACTGGATCTAGAAACAAACTTTTTATGGGTTTCAGTGGTAGTTACGTCAATATATTTGAGAATAAAAGCTCATGTTTCCATCTAAATATTTTATTGACTGGTACCCTTTCGAAGATTGGGGTCATTTTGACCCCACCCTACCATGAGTGTTATAAAAAAACACCCTACCAGTTAAGGGTTAAAAAGGGCACTAGTAAATTTAATTTTCGTTTGAAGTAGCTATTTGAAATCTCTTTATGATGTTCTGGTCACCATTTAGCCCTGCTAGAAAAAAAAGTAACCGGGAGACAGATCAGTCCTACTTATGCAAAAAAAGGGATTTTCATTCTTGTTTAAGGTGGGGAACTGTAATTTACAACTACAAGGGTTTTGACCATTTTGAATCCAACGGCACACTTTTCATTTGGATCTGACGCCATTTTTGGGATGCTTTGTTTTTTTTTCAAAATTAACATAAATGTCTTTTCGCAGTAAACTTTTACTTTCAATATGAAGCGAAATAAGAGTTACCATTCCTTAATCATCGTCAGATGGTAATTTTTTTCACTAGGCATTTTTTTTTCAAAACGCATTTTTAACTTTTGGTTACTATAGACCTTGGTTCGCTCTTTACTAGGTTGCAGCTGCTGCTGTAACTCTGATTCATAAAGGTGTGAGGATTATAATTAAAAATATGGAATCAATCGATTTCTTCTAACCTTGTAATTTCTTGTATTGTGTTCAGTTCATCATTATTCTCTTCGACGAAAACATCAAGACTGTAGAAGCATAATGCGAAGCCAAGAAGCAGCCAAGAAGCAGACTGTAGAAGCATAATGCGAAGCCAAGAAGCAGAACAGAATATACTAGCAGAATTTGTAGAGTTTTTTTTAAAACTGCAACAAAAACTGCTACATATATTGAAAAATTTGGATGGTATCCCAATGAGAGAAACAACTTGAACGAGGCAAGTAAAATTGCTATCGACGCAGAGGTGACTGATATGTGTATGTTTTTACTTGCCCCTATTGTTGTTATTGTTAAAAAGATCAGGATAATTGAAGTAATATTCTCCAAGCTGCACCAATACCTTTTAAGGTCTTTGCTTATTTGAAAAAGTACACAACAAATAAGTCCAAATGTTAGGATTCCAAGCAGAACAATTATTGCTGTAAGATCTATATCCATCCCTGTCTTATTATCTCTGCCAAGAATGATTGTCATATTCTTTTGATTTCTAAACATTTGTTTTGTTAGCACAACATAGCTGGTTAGCGTGCCAATCATTATTAGGAACATAATAATAATTGGCCACAAACTCCAACTATATTTATGCCATTTATAAGAAACAACACTTCTTATAATGGGATGATCCAAAAGTGGCTGAAGACGTTTTGAAGATCCTATTTCTTCCAAAATATTTGTTCTTGAGTTTGTTATAGGTCTTGGCACTAAATTTTCATATTCTGCTTCAGTTGAATCTTTACTGGAATTGACAGGGGCCAAGAAAAATGAGAAGTCGAAATTCAGGCTGAAATTGCTGAAAAGAAAATTAAGATTTAAGACTCACTAAAAAAAGAACGACAACGCAGTTTATTTACTCTGACCATTGCACTAATCGTGTTTTAAGCTTATAAATGAAATCACACATTAATCAGACAGTAAATCATACCTTAAGTAAAAAAAAAATGCAACTGAGTAATCTTGGCTAACCCAAAAATTTTTGGTTAAATTATAGGTAGAATTTAAACGAAAATACCAGGCTATGAGGATTGCCAAAGCTTTACCTTTCTTAAGACCGTTATAAAATGCGTTTGAGGTAATTATTTGGTTAGAAAAAAAAGAAAAAAAACTGTCCTCCTACTCCAGTAATTGAGATAAACGAGGACTTGAACGAGGTCTTGATCTTACTTATCTGTCCAATTACCTAAGAAAAACAGTATAACCAAACCGTCAATCAAATCGAAACGTCCAAATCCATGCAAAGTCGTCATTAATAAATGTAAGCCGTTGTAAATTTTCAAGCAAAAGCCCCTCAAATCTAACAAAATATTCCCAAGTGATTACCTTTCATTAGGGCTCTTCAGAGGAATACCACCTGCATAAATGGGTTTCGATGATTTAATTTCCTTACCCGGCGAGGTAGAGTGTCTACCATAAAGCTCCTTTGTGGTATCCCTATGTTAGGTAAAACTTGTGAAATACATACCTACTAGTAAAACTATTCAAAAAAAACTACAAAATAAGATTAGCTCTATCCATTTCAGAATCCCATAAGTCAGTGAAACCTAAATACAAATATGAAACAATTACAGACTTTAAGAGCCGGATGTGGGCTTTGAGACAAAGTGCCTTAATGGCTTCTGGAACCAATTATAAATTTAGAGTCCTTCTAGCTGGTCCGGAAAACCCTGTATATATAGAGTAACCCCAAAAGAAAAATGAAAGAGAAGTTATATTAAAATATCCTTCAGTATTTTTTGATAATTTTATTATATTTACCTAAAAGTTCATTATATAGAAAACTAAATTTCTTAAATTACCAACTAATTTTATTGGCAGAAAAATCTCTTAAGATCAACTTTTGGCTAAGCGTTTGACATGCTTCTTAAAAATTTGTGTAATTACTGGAAACTTTTGCATTCCTAAATAGTTTGGAATAAAAAGCTAAATAAGGGATATTTGGATGTATATTACTTTCGAGAAATGGTAAATTAATTACTTACAAATCAAAATCGTCAGTTTTATCATATATTTTATAAACTAATTTGTTATTATCCGATATATTAATATTTTAGTGTAAAAAAGGTTCATGACCCATAGCAAGGTTCCAGAATTAACTCTAGTGGATAAATATTTTTCGAAATCTCAATAAACACCGAGCAATTTATCACCAGCAGATCATCCAGATATCTTTTATTATTTAAAAGGGAATATTCTACATTACTTGGGCTATTTTTATTTATCATATATTGATATTCTAATTGACTTAAAAACAGGCCCACTAAAAACGGACTGGCATTATCGCAGACAGTAATGCCTATAATTTGTTTATATAAATTACTATTAAACCTTATAAAAGTATTGAACAAAACAAATTCCAATAAATGATATATCATGCCCAAGATGTAAAATCTTTAGCTAATTATAATATAAAAGAAATTAGTTCATCGGGCTTTTTTATTAAAATTAAAAATTTTCAAAAATCCCATATTAGACAAAAGAAAAGATTTTTTAGAGACCGTTTTCAATTTTTTGTAAATACTAAATCAAGTGAAAGATTTGTATGCACCGTAGTAAATCCAATAAATCTACTGTTTTAGCTGAAACCATAGCCAAAGAGTCTATGACTTGTAATGAATTACTAACACTATAGTATTGATTAAAACTAGAAAAAATTTTAATTCCAGAGCAATATGCTTGAAATTTACTTCTAATTTCCCCTAAAATTTAAATATGGGTCCGTGGCCGCAATTCTTGTTAGACACCTCGCTGCCCCAGCAATGAAACGTGGTTCGGGTAGAATCTTATAAAATTTTGCCCTCCAATATAAGAAAGGGAACTTTTATCATTATCAATAATTTTATTATTGAATTCTTTCAAAATTATTTCTTCTATACTTTCAATTAAACTGTTATCCTCTAGATGAGCTATTTCGTATGCATTTGTTGTAAGTAACTCTTTTGATAAAATATCACAAAACAGTTTCTGACAAATTATGGAAAAATTATTAATAGCTTTATCATCTGGGACAATTACAAATTCATTCTGTATATTAGCTATTACTTGTTTCATATTAGCATAATAAAATATTGAATTTTCTTAGATTTATTTGAATGAATTTTAAATATATTGTTTGGTGCACTAGTCAAAATCAATTTCATCCAATTTAGAAAACTTTCTTTAATAATTTTTTTCGTCTTGCACCATTTACCAATAAGTAAATTCATATCATAATTTAACCCACTAAGAATACTTGCTGGCTTTATGTGATAGGAAAGACGGAATTTAGGCCCTATTTTCATCATATTTTGAAAATCAAGTTGCTTTATAATCGACAAATCCCTTTTTACAACATGTTCGCAAGTTTGATTTACATATTGTAAAAATTCCTCGCAATTATAGGCCGGTTTCCAATTGCTCTCCTTGTCTAGTTTTTTAAGTATTAAATTTTAGTTAAAAATTATTTGCCCTATCGTTTTTGAGAATTTATTTGTGAGAATCGGACTATCCTTATTCATCAAATTACTTTGAAGGGCATTTTTCACTTTCGCTGGTTTAATATTCAGGGTATGTTAATATCTTATATTTGTTTACAGCTAAAATTTTGCTGCAAAATATAAGATAAATATAATCTTTTATCCTTTTTAAAATTCTTATCAAATTTATTATAGTTTTAAATTAATTTTGTTTGAGCTAAAATGAAAACTGCATCGTAAGTTAATTTAGTTTTAGAATTACATGTAATGTTTTTGCAATCCAGAATAATTTTATTAAGTTATTCCTTGATAACTTATTGAAAGATTTTATTTTACTAGCAATACCATTAGAATCAAATATCTGGCATAATTCGATTAAAAATACTTTTAAGTTAAAAGAAATTTCAATTATTTTTCCTATGTCCTCTTGATCGTAAATTTATAACAATCAACGCCATAATAGGATAAATATCATGACTACCCTTCAGTTCCCTTAAAAAGCAAAATAACAAGAAATAACAAAACAGAGGACTTAAATACATTCTTAGACTTAAAATCCTCGGGTTTTCACCTTTTTTTTTTTTTTTTTCATTTTGTTATTTTCTTTCCTCTCTGAGTTTCATTTTTCAAAGAGAGGACTGTTATTGACGCCCAAGATAAAATCTGAAATTATCTAATTTTAGTAACGAAAAAGAAAAGTTAAATTAAGAAACCTTAGGAATGGCAACAAACATCTCAAATACAGATATAAAATTCTTAAGCAGTCCAAAAATGAGCTTATACTCATTCGATTGAAAATTGGAACGGCTAGTGCCGTTTTTAATAGTCAATATTGATTGGAAGGCAACTAACGCCCCTTCCACGCCCACAATTTCCCCAAACAAATCCAATAAAAATTTTGAGATAGCCATTTTGTTCAGCGTAATTGATTTCCAGATAGAAATTATGTTTTTGATCAGGACACTCTCCCACAGCCCTCAGGGCAAGGGTTTTCAGTTATGCCCTGGGGGCATATAAGAACGATGTTGGCACAAAGTAATATTTTTTTTCCCTTTAGACCGGGGCACTTTTTATCGAAGAAGTTGTCATAGAAACTTCAAAAAGGACTCATTCAATTGGAAATCGGAGTGGCTTGTGCCCTATTTAATAGTCGAAAGTGATCGGAAGACAACTAACACCCGTTTCACGCCCACCATTTCCCGAAACACATCTAATTAAAACTTTGAGATAGCCATTTTGTTCAACGTAGTTGATTTCCACACTGAAATTATGTACTTTAGGAGGACACTTCTCCAGAGCCCTCAAGGCAAGGGTTGTAAGTTATGCCCTGGGATCATATGATGTTTTTATAGGAACACTTGTCGCAGAAACTTCAAAAAGGGCTCATTCGATTGGAAATTAAAATGGGCCCTTTTAAATAGTCGAAAGTTATTGGAAGGCATCCAACACCCCTTCCACGCCCACCAATTCCCAAAACACATCCAATCAAAAATTGGAGATAGTCATTTTGTTCAACGTAGTTGAAAGTTCTGGAAATTATACCTTTGAGCAGGATACTCCCCCAGAGTCTTCAGGGCAAGGGTTATAAGTTATGTCCTGGAGGCACGTAAGGTTTTCATTCAAAGCCTTGTCGTAAAAAATTGAAAAAGGGATCATTCGATTGGAAATTGAAAAGGCTAGTGGCCTAGTGCAATACTTAATAGTCGAAAGGGATCGGAGGGCAACTAACCCCCCTCTCATGCCCACCATTTATCCAAACACATCCAATCAAAATTTTGAAAGAGTTGTCATAGAAACATCATAAAAGGTTCATTCGATTGAAAATTAAAGGGCTAGTGCCCTTTTTCATAGTCGAAAGGGATTGGAGGGCAACTAATCCCCCCTCACGCCCACCTTTTCCCAAAGCACATCCAATCAAAATTTTGAGATAGCAGATTTTGTTCAACGTAGTTGAAAGTTCTGGAAATTAGGTCTTTGAGGTTGATAACCCCCCCCCCCACATATTCGTCGGGGCAAGGTTTGCAAGTTATGCCCTGGGGGCATATAAGGTTTTTATAGAAAATGTTGTCGTAGAAACTTCAAAAACGGCTCATTCGATTGAAAATTAAAATGGCTAGTGCCCTTTTTAATAGTCGACAGTGATTAGAAGGCAACTAACACCGCTTCCACGCCCACCATTTCCCCAAACACAACCAATCAAAATTTTTAAATAGTAATTTTGTTCAACTTAGTTGAAAGTTCTGGAAATTTTACCTTTGAGCAGGAAACTCCCCCACAGTCTTCAGGGCAAGGGTCATAAGTTATGCCCTGGGGGCATATAAGGTTTTCATTGAAAGCCTTGTCGTAAAAAATTGAAAAAGGGCTCAATCATTTTGAAATTCAAAAGGCTAGTGGCTTAGTGCCATATTTAGTAGTTGGAAGTTATTGGAGGGCAACTAACCCCCCTCTCACACCTTCCATTTATCCAAACACATCCAATCAAAACTTTGAGATAGCAATCTTGTTCAACGTAGTTGTAAGTTCTGGAAATTAGGTCTTTGAGGTTGACAACTCCTCCCCCTATGAGCCCTCAGGGCAAGGGTTATAAGCTATGCCCTGGGGGCATATAAGGTTTCTATTGAAAGTTTCTCGTAGAAACTTAAAAAAGGGTGCATTTGATTGGAAATTCAAAGGGCTAGTGACCTTTTTAATGGTCGAAAGTGATTGGAGGACAACTAACCCCTTCTCACGCCCATCTTTTCCCCAAACACATCCAATAAATTTTTTTAGATAGCCATTTTGTTCAACGTAGTTTCAAAAAATGTATTTCAACTTTTGGGGCTACTTCTGCTCTTAAAATTTAACCAAATCAAAATAGATTAAGTGTATCGAAGCTATAAAGGAAAGTAAACAGATTTTTTTTGCGAATGGTATCAAGTTTTCTATTTCAAGTCACCAAGAGGAGGTATGAAACTAAATTAAACACTATTATTTGTGTAGAGATTTTTAAAAGGGTGTAGGCCTATGTCGTTAAAAATTGCTGAAAATTTTTATCCAGCAAACAAATAGCACGCCAAACTATAAAGTTAAAAAAAAGAAAAGATTTAAAGTATTATTTTCTTTTTCCCTCAAAAAATTATGTCAATACAAAAAAAAACAGAAATTAATTAAAAAAACCTTTTCCACAAAATAAGTTCTTCAATGAAAAGTAAAGAACTCCATTAAACCAAAAATGAGCAAAAAATAAAGTCAAATCATCTACCAAGCGTAAAACTACCACAAATGAGCATCGATAAATAAATGAAACCCAAAACGAACAGAAATTACAATAAATAACCGAGTCAAACTCAAAACGAGCAAAAAATTAAGATGAGTAGGGCTCAAAGCCCCTGTGCCTTCCCAAGGCCAGAAGATAATTTGCACTTTACTGAAAAAAATACAAATGAATGTGAATTGTCAGTTTAATATACATATACTAATATTTAGTAATCAAAATGTTAATATTATTTGATTTATTAAAGTTATGAAAGAAAAAACATTTATATTTTTCAGTATTTTGCAAATTGTGTTCTGGCCAAGGTAAGGCATAGGGGTTTTGAGCCTTACTCCTATTAATTTCTGCTCGTCTTGAGCTTGACTCGGTTATTTATTGTAATTTCTGTTCGTTTTCGGTTTCATTTTTTTATCGATGCTGATTTGTGGTAGGTTCACGCTTGGTAGATTATTTGACTTTATTTTTGCTCATTTTTGGTTTAATGGTGTTCTTTACTTTTCTTTGAAGAACTTATTTTGTAGAAAAAGCTTTTTTAATTAATCATTTAAAAAGATCGGGTGATTTGAATGCCCCTGAACGGCGTAGAGGCTATAAAATATTTAAGAAGGAATTAATAATGGTGCCTGCGCTTAAACTACCAAATCTTTTGCAAGACATGCTAGCAAACAAATGCGTCGTTTTAAGGGATTGAAGCTGAACTACTACATTTAGCCAAAGAAAGACCAAAGAAAGCCAAAGAATCTATATATCAATATGCTAGTCGTGCTTTGGCTGATGCTGAATTTATTTATCGATGCAGATTTGTGGTAGGTTCACGCTTGGTAGATTATTTGACTTTATTTTTGCTCATTTTTGGTTTAATGGAGTTCTTTACTTTTCTTTGAAGAACTTATTTTGTAGAAAAAGTTTTTTTAATTAATCATTTAAAAAGATCGGGTGATTTGAATCCCCCTGAATGGCGTAGAGGCTATAAAATATTTAAGAAGGAATTAATAACGGTGCCTGCGCTTAAACTACCAAATCTTTTGCAAGACATGCTAGCAAACAAATGCGTCGTTTTAAGGGATTGAAGCTGAACTACTACATTTAGCCAAAGAAAGACCAAAGAAAGCCAAAGAATCTATATATCAATATGCTAGTCGTGCTTTGGCTGATGCTGAAATAAAACACTCGAATTTTGAAAGGTAATGTTTAGCAGTGGTGGTGTACACCAAATATTTTCGTCAATATTTTCTCGCCAAAAAGTTTGACTTCAAAGCAGCCTTTGATTCGGTTGACCGTGGTTCTCTCTGGCTGATACTTGAACTCATGGGACCCTCTAAGAAGTATTTCTGTCTGTTTAAGGCCTTCTGTACTGATACTAAGACCATTGAACTACTGTATACTGATGCTATACTGATACCAAATAAACAGTCATGGCAGACCAGTATTCGAAATAAATACCGGCGTGAGGCAAGGATGTGCTACTACCCCTGAACTTTCCAACACCGTCAGCATTTATATTATGAACCGAACCACAAACTATCCTCACCTTGGACTGCAGTTTCGTGACCAAGTCCTCAGTGATTGCGACTACGCAGATAATATTGCTTAAGAAAGTCTATAGTCGATGTCAAAGAACCCCTTACCACACTGTCAGAAGAGACATCTAAAGTGGGCCTGAAAATCAGCTGGCAAAAAACTGAGGTAATGATCAATAATCTGGCAGAGGAAACCTTGAACTTATCTGCATTCAGTATATTGGGATTTACCATTGGAGTTGTGAAATCATTCACATATCTTTGCTCTCTCATCACGAACATCAAATCTATCGAAACTGAAACTCAGCACCGTATCATATAGGTTCCTTCAATCATGACCTGACTCTTTCGTTTAGTCATGTCAAAGCCCAGAACTACTCACAAAACAAAGGTGCGTATTTCTAAAACCACTTTAAACCAAGTTCTTCTGTACGATGTTGAAACTTGGCTTGCTGCCGTTTCAGTCAAAAACGCCATAGAGGTGGCTCAAACAAAGTTTCTCAGACAAATCGAAGGGATTAAGTTGTATGACTTAATCGCCAACCCTCAACTATTTTCAGTTAACAACTAGAACCCCTATTCGTGTCAGCTTGCTGCACGAACTCTTTTGTGGCTCAGCCACCCAGCCCACAGGTCAGTAGAAACGCCAGTCAAAGTTGACCTTAGATTCGATCCTTCGATACACGACTGAAAGCACCCGTGTTGAAGGTTTTTTTCTAGATGGAAGGACCGCCTTGATCACTTCCTGTCAATGATTGGAAGCATCCGACACACAGCTATCATGCTATCTAAGGACTCTCTGAACTCAACACAACGAGTGGCTTCTCTCACTATGTTGGACCAGCCGGTGCAATAAGTCAAGTAAGTCAAAAAGTTGTCCCTACCAGAGAACAAAAGATAGCTAATTTGGCTGCATATTATACAAAATAGTTAAGCAAGAATGACAAGATAGGTGCTCCACTTACAAGCGTACGATTATGACCCTATCAGAGGCAACGCTGTAGCGTTGCCTATAGTAAAGGCCATACGGCTCCAATGTTTTATTATTATTTTTTTTTCCCCAGAGGCACTTCATATGGAAGGGATCGTCTTAGAAACTTCCAAGGGGGCTCATTCGATTGGAAATCGAGAGTTCTACTGCCCTTTTTAATAGTCGAAAATGATTGGACGGCAACTAGCCCCCCCCCCCCACGCCCATCATTTCCCCAAACGCATTCAATCAAAATTTTGAGATTGCCATTTTGTTTAGCGTAGTTGATTTCCAGATAGAAAATATATTTTTGAGGAGGATACTCCCCCACAACCCTCAGGGCAAGGGTTTTAAGTTATGCCCTGGGGGCATATAAGGTTTTTATAGAAGGCGTTGTCGTAGAAACTTCATTCGATTGGAAATTAAAGAGCTAGTGCCCTTTTTAATAGTCGAAAGTGATTGGAGTGTAACTAGCCCCCCTCCCCCCCCCCACACCCATCATTTCCCGACACGTATCCAATCAAAATTTTCATGATAGCCATTTTGTTCAGCGTAGTTGATTTCCAAATAGAAAATATATTTTTGAGGAGGACACTCCCCCACAAGCCTCAGGGCAAGGGTATTAAGTTATGCCCTTGGGGCATATAAGGTTTTTATAGAAGGCGTTGTCGTGGAAACTTTAAAACAGGCTCATTCGATTGGAAATTAAAGGGCTAGTGCCCTTTTTAATAGTCTAAAATGTTTGGAGTGCAACTAGCCCCCCCCCCTACACCCATAATTCCCCCAAACACATCTAATCAAAATTTTGAGATAGCCATTTTGTTCAGCGTAGTTGACTTCCAAATAGAAAATATATTTTTGAGGAGGATACTCCCCTACAACCCTCAGGGCAAGGGTTTTAATTTATGCCCTGGGGACATATAAGGTTCTTATAGAAGACGTTGTCGTAGAAACTTCAAAACAGTATCATTCGATTGGAAATTAAAGAGCTAGTGCCCTTTTTAATAGTTGAAAGTGATTGGAGTGTAACTAGCCCCCATCCCCACCCACGCCCATCATTTCCCCGAAGACATCCAATCAAAATTTTCAGATAGCGTTTTTGTTCAGCGTAGTTGATTTCCACATAGAAAATATGTTTTTGAGAAGGACACTCACCCACCACCCTCAGGGCTCGGGTTTTAAGTTACGCCCTGGGGTCATTTAAGGTTATTAAAGAAGGTGTTGTCATAACCACTTCAAAACATGCTAATTAGATTTGAAGTTAAAAGGCTATTGCGCTTTCTAATAGGCGAAAGTTATTTGAGGGAAACTAGCCCCCCCCCCTCCCCCACACCCATCATTTCCTCAAACACATCCAATCAAAATTTTCAGATAGCCATTTTGTTCAGCGTAGTTGATTTCCAGATAGAAAATATATTTTTGAGGAGGATACTCCCCTACAACCCGTAGGGCAAGAGTTTTAAGTTATGGCATATAAGGTTTTTATAGAAGGCGTTATCTTAGAAACTTCAAAACATGCTCATTCGATTGGAAATTAAAGAGCTAGTGCCCTTTTTAATAGTCGAAAGTGATTGGAGTGTAACTAGCCCCCTTCCACCCACCCATGCCCATCATTTCCCCAAACACATCCAATCAAAATTTTCAGATAGCCTTTTTGTTCAGCGTTGTTGATTTTCAGATATAAAATATATTTTTGAGCAGGACACTCACCCAAAACCCTCAGGGCAAGGGTTTTAAGTTATGCCCTGGGGGCATATAAGGTTTTAATAGAAGGGGTTGTCGTATAAACTTCAAAACAGGCTCATTCGAATGGAAATTAAAGGACTAGTGCCCTTTTTAATAGTCAAAAGTGATTGGAATACAACAAGCCCCCTCCCCCACACCCATCATTTTTCCAAACACATCCAGTCAGAGTTTTGAGATAGTCGTTTTGTTCCAAGTAGTTGATTTCCAGATAGAAAATATGTTTTTGAGGAGGACACTCTCCCAGAACCTTCAGGGCAAGGGTTTTAAGATATGTCCTTGGGGTATACAAGGTATTTATAGTAGGTGTTGTCTTAGAAACTTCAAAAAAGGCTCATTCTATTGGAAATTCAAAGGGATAGTGCCCTTGTTAATAGTCAAAAGTTATTGGAGGGCAACTAGCCCCCCCCCGCACGCCCATCATTCCCCCAAACACATCCAATCATAATTTTGAGATAGCCATTTTGTTAAGCGTAGTTCATTTTCGGATAGTAAACATGTTTTTGAGGGGGACAATCCCCCAAAACCCTCAGGGCAAGGGTTTTAAGTTATGCCCTGGGGGCATATAAGGTTTTTATAGAAAGCGTTGTCATAGAAACTTCAAAAAAGGCTCATTCGATTTGAAATTCAAAGGGACATTGCCCTTTTTAATAGTCAAAAGTGATTGGAGGGCTACTAGTCCCCCCCCCCGACGCCCATCATTCCCCCAAAAACATCCAATAAAAATTTTGAGATAGCCATTTTTGCTCAGCATAGTTGATATCCAGATTGAAAATATATTTTTGAGAAGGACACTCCCCCACAACCCTCAGGGCAAACGTTTTAAAATATGCCCTGGGGGCATATAAGGTTTTTATAGACGGTGTTGTCGTAGAAACTTCAAACAGGCTCATTCGATTGGAAATTAAAGGACTAGTGCCCTTTTTAATAGTCGAAAGTGATTGGAGGGCAACTAGCTACCCCTCCCACGCCCATCATTACCCCAAACACATCCAATCAAAATTTTGAGATAGCCATTTTGTTCAATGTAGTTGATTTCCAGATAGAAACTATGTTTTTGAGGAGGACACTCCCTCACAACCCTCTGGGCAAGAGATTTAAGTTATGCCCTGGGGGCATATAAGGTTTTATAGAAGGCGTCGTCGTACAAACTTCAAAATAGGCTCATTCGATTGGAAATTCAAAGGGATAGTGCCCTTTTTAATAGTCGAAAGTGATTGGAGGGCAAGTAGCACCCCCCCACGCCCCTCATTCCCCCAACCACATCCAATCAAAATATTGAGATAGCCATTTTGTTCAGCGTAGTTGATTTCCAGATAGAACATATGTTTTTGTGGAGGACAATCCCCAAACACCCTCGGGGCAAGGGTTTTAAGTTATGCCCTGGGGGAATATAAGGTTTTTATAGAAGGGGTTGTCGTAGAAACTTCAAAACAGGCTCATTCGATTGGAAATTCAAAGGGCTAATACCCTTTTTAATAGTCGAAAGTGATTGGAGGGCAACTAGCCTTCCTTTCCCACGCCCATCATTCCCCCAAACACATCCAATCAAAATTTTGAGAGAGCCATTTTGTTCAGCGTAGTTGATTTCCAGATAGAAAATATATTTTTGAGGAGGATACTCCCCTACAGCCCTCAGGGCAAGGGTTTTAAGTTATGCCCTGGGGGCATATAATGTTTTTATAGAAGGCGTTGTCGTAGAAACTTCAAAACAGGATCATTTGATTGGAAATTAAACAGCTAGTGCCCTTTTTAATAGTCGAAAGTGATTGGAGTGTAACTAGCCCCCATCCCCCCTCCACGCCAATCATTTCCCCAAACACATCCAATCAAAATTTTCGGATAGCCATTTTGTTCAGGGTAGTTTATTTCCAGATAGAAAATATTTTTTTGAGGAGGACAATTCCCCACAACCCTCAGGGCAAGGGTTGTAAGTTATGCCCTGTGGGCGTATAATGTTTTTATAGAAGGCGGTGTCGTAGAAACTTCAAAAAAGGCTCATTCGATTGGAAATTCCGAGGGCTTGTGCCCTTTGTAATAGTCGAAAGTTATTTGAGGGCAACTAACCCCCCTCTCACGCCCATCTTTTCCCCAAACACATCCAATCAAAATTTTAAGACAGCCATTTTATTAAACGTAATTTTAAGTTCTAGAAATTAGGTCTTTGAGGATTACAACTCCGCCAAAGCCCTCAGGGCAAGGGTTATAATTTAAGGATTCTCTGAATCCTTCATATTATTTCTTATGGAAGGGATGCTCGCATAAACTTTAGAGACGGCTCATTTGATTGAAATTTGAAAGTTCTTGTTCACTTTTTAAGAGTAAAAAAAGATTGAAGGGCAACTAGGCCCTCTACCTCCTCCACGCCCTGAATGCATCAGATAAAAATTTTGAGATAGACATTTTGTTGAAATAGTTCAAAGTTCTGATAACAAAAAACTCCGGGGTCGAAACAGCCCACCAGGGCCCAGGGGTAGGCGTTGTAAGTTATGCCATGGGGCAAAACTTGTTAAAGGGGGTTTATAACTTATGGGAAGGGGTTTTGTATGGGAAGAACACATAGGAAATATATTATAATTATCCAATCATAAGGTTAAAATACATACTCTGTGATAGATGCAAAATTGTTTTGGCAAACAAATTCCTATTAAGGTCAATTCCAAACAGTCGTGATCCCTTTGTGCCAGCAAGTGAAATGGTCTAAACCCCCTTATTGGAGCTATTTTTTAAATCCATTCATTGTTTTCAATTGCTGTCCACAAGTTATGCAAGCTGTCTATTGTTCATATATAAGGTTTTTATCAAAGAGGTAAACGTACAGACTTTGAAAAAATCCTCATTCGATTTAAATTGAAAGTTCTAGATCTGTCTTTTAAAGTCAGGAATAATCGGACAGTAAGTACCCCCCCCCCCCCATGTAATAAAAACTTGAAACTTTTTACAATCAAAAACAAACTAGAATTAATTTAACAAAAAATTTCCGAAAAATAAGTTTTTCAAAGAAAAATAAAGGTCATTTTAAACTTAAGCTAAGCAGATACAAATACCTGTCAAAATTAAAACTCAAAACGACCAGAAATTACTATTAAAGAATAAATGAAACCCAAAACGAACAGAAATTAAATAAACAATCATAGCAAAAAACATCCAACAAGTAATAATATAAATGAATAAATAGATATTAAAGCGAGTAATGCTTAGATTGAATATGAAAATCAAGCTTGAAACGAAAAATAATATATTGCTATTGAAGTATAAATGAAACTTAAAACGAACAGAAATTAAATAAAGAATCAATGCGAACAAACATACAATATATATTAATGTAAATGAATAAATAAATCTTAAAACGTGTGAAACTTAAATTGAATATGCAAATCAAGTTTGAATCGAATAAAAATAACTACAAACAAGAGTTTGGGTATCGTCTCACAGCAGAAGCCCAAAACCTACTGCGTCATTGGCGCTTTACTCAACACGAATTATATTACAAATGTTTTCTTTTTTACTTAATATTGAAAATAAATATTAAAATTACAGTAAAATTTTGAACTGATGTGCTTTTAGCAATTAATATCATTATGCATCAAATATTCAGTTTAATTTCTCAGTTCTTTTCAAGATTGGTCAAGACAAATATAGTTTCACTATAAGCAAAATTTGGATACTGCTCCCTTCTTTAACTGTAAAAACCTAAAGCCTTCTGCGTCATTGGTGTTTCACTGAAAACGAATTACTCGTATATTAAAAATTTATTATTTTCCAGTTCTTACAGCACTGAAAATGACAATAAAAATTACAGTGAAAAAAAAAATCTTGAACTGATGGAATTTTCAACAATTAATATCATTATACATCTAATATTCAATTTGATTTTGTTTATACTTTCCAAGACTGTTCAAGACTCATATAGTTTTGCCATTTTTTTAACTCTGCCATTTCTTGTCACTAATCGTGTTAGTTTGTTATGAAAACATTCTATGGCTTCTAGGTATTTCTATTTGAGCGAAAAACTGCAGCTCAAACTTTGTGGAATATGCATTTTCTTGCCTAAAACACCAAAATATAATAAAATGTCAAGTTTTGGAGTGTTTCACCCCTCGCAAGCAAGTGCCATTGGTATTTTTCAATCCGCATGGTTAATTTAGGGGGTGAAGGGTAGGCTAATTCTCGTAGCAGCCCCAATCCGTCGTGGTATGATTCACATTTTCAACACCTTGCGTCCGGACTATCATACAATCTACCAGGCATACAACTACCCCAAATCAGTATCAATAAATAAATGAAACCCAAAACGAACAAAAATTAAAATAAATATTAGAGTCAAACTCAAAACAAGCATAAATTAATGTGAGTAGGGTTCAAAACCCTTATGCTTTCTAAAAGCCAGAATATAATTTGTACTTTACTGAAAAAAATTCAAATGAGTTTACTGAAAAAAATATGCATTGTCAATTTAATATACATATGCTGATATTTATTCCCTAAAATCTTAATTAATTTTTGATTTCTTAAAGTTAAAAAAGTGAAAATATTCCAAAGAATTGTTTTCAGTAAAGCGCCAATGACGCAGTAGGTTTTAGGCTTCTGCAGTGAGGCGATACCCAAACTCTTGTTTGTAAATAATTTTATTCGATTCAAACTTGATTTGCATATTCAATTTAAGCTTCACTCGTTCTAAAATTTATTTATTCATTTACATTAATATATATTGTATGTTTGTTCGCATTGATTGTTTATTTAATTTCTGTTCGTTTTAAGTTTCATTTATACTTCAATAGCAAAATATTTGTTTTCGTTTTAAGCTTGATTTTCATATTCAATCGAAGCATTACTCACTTTAAGATCTATTTATTCATTTATATTATTACTTGTTGTATGTTTTTCGCTATGATTGTTTATTTAATTTCTGTTCGTTTTGGGTTGCATTTATTCTTTAATAGTAATTTCTGGTCGTTTTGAGTTTGAATTTTAACAGGTATTTGTATCTCCTGAGCTAAAGTTTAAAATGACCTTTACTTTTCTTTGAAAAACTTATTTTTCGGAAAGTTTTTTTTTTAATTAATTTATAAAAAAGGGTATAAATAGGGTATAGATACTATTTATAAAAATATTAAATCAGAGTTCAAAGTGTATTTAGCTGGCATAAATCAGATATTTTATGACTTTATTTAATCATTAAGCTCTGTTTACCTTGGAAGTTGTGAAATATTTAAAAGCTCTGCAGTAAGCCTGTTTTGTAGTAATATTCGGTCAATTTTAAACTCTCCTTGATTATTAATGACGCTAAGTTAGTCCCACCCACAGGCTTATCTCTCGCTGTGTCTAATCGTTTCATTTTACTCCGCGATGACGGGCGAGAAACTGATTTGGAATGCAGTGCTAAATATCTTGTTTCGAGCAAGAAAAGCGAGGATTATTTGTATTGATATTGCAAAAACTGCTTGTGAATTTTTTGCCATTGATTTGATACTTGAAGCCAAGAAATTGTTGTTGACTGAAGCTGCCGTTTCTACACGTGCTACATATAGACAAAAGATGTTTGATAATGTCGGAGATATGATTAGATGTCTTGATCTCTGTGATGAGTATAAAATGGTCCTACCCATTTTGTCATTTTTGAACCTGATGAGGTGCCTGTAAAGCCCGGTGAAACAACTGTTAGACTTACTCGAAAAACAAAGAGTTATGCCAAAAATTTAATAATCTAGTTGATTCTTATTTGCTCAAGGCTAATGCTGGTTTGTCGCATAACGGGTCGTCCCAGGCTTCAAATCCGACCTATGTAGTAGTCTTGAAGAACCCACCCAAAGATTTTGACGATCCCGTATCGCGAAAAGACTTTCTTAGTAAAATGTGTGGCAATGGTAGTGATCGTATTATTGAATTAAAGCCGCGTAAGGAGGCTTGGGGGCTTATTTTGTCTGATAAAGATGCTGCTCAGATGGTAGCACACATTCTCAACGATCATGATCTATCTTTGAATGCTAAAGTGAAACCCCCCCCCCTCCTGAAAACCTTACATCTGATGATCTTATTCAGCTAGTAACAGACTGCTCATAAGCTAAGCAGCTAGGTAGAACGCGCTCCTTTCGGCTCAAATTTTCTGAAAAGGCACATCTCGAACAAGCCTCTTGTGAATGTTTATTAGTTGGATATGAGCGCCTACCTATTAGCGAGTTCAAGTTTCTGCCTATGCAATGTTATAACTGTCAATAATTTGGTCATGTCACGAAATCATGTTAAAATCCTCCCAAATTTGCAAGATGTTCTGGTGATCATTCAAAAGCTAAAGACAATCCGTGCAAGAAACCTATGAGGTGCAGCCTATGTGGCTCAACTGACAACCCTTCATACGCGTTTAAGTGTCCAGCCACACAGGCTATAATCAATAAATTACAGATTCTTCGCTCGGAATTTTTTCCTGGAACGCTAATGGTAGTGTTTTAACGAAGTGACCTCTTCTAGAAACATTCATTCAACATGAAACAAGTTTTAAGCTTTTTGCTTTTGTTTTATCATTGTTTTTTCTTTTCTGTTTGTTTAAAAAACGAGGCTATTCCAAGCTGAGGGGTGGGTGGACCGTGATGAACCCTAGTTTGATGGTAATTTGAATTTGCCTCCGCTGACATTCTTTTCTTGGGTTAGCGACAACTTCAGCCTCAAAATATTGCAATTGATGTTCATAATATAATAAATATTTCAATAAGTTCTTAGTCTAATAAATAATTCAATAGTTCAGAATAATAAATTTGCATCAACTTAAAATTTTTCAGCTGTAAGTAAGTATATTTCAGATTTAGATGAAGTTTCCAAACGAAGTTGTAGGTTTTCTGTGCTTCAGCTGAAGGTTTAAGGTCTTTGCTCTTCATTTGATGAGTTAAAACAAATAGTAAGCAGTGGCCACCCCCAATTTTATTGGTCTTTTCGAGACTTTCCTCAATTCAAAAATTGAATCTCTATTGCATCCCCCTGGGTACAAGATGGAGTATTTGAACCGTAGTAGGATGGTTAAAGGTGGCCTTGCTGTTTATTTTCGGAATATCATAAGTACTCTGTAAGACATGACCTGTCAAAAAATGAAGAAGGGATTTTCGAACCCATATTTATTCAGATTAATCATAAAATTTTTTTGCACAAAATAAGTTTTTCAAAAAAAAAAGTAAAGAACTCCATTAAACCAAAAAGGAACAAAAATAGAATCAAATAATCTACCAAGTATACAACTACCACAAATCAGTATCAATAAATAAATGCGGTCCAAAACAAACAGAAATGAGAATAAGTCAAACTCAAAACGAGCATAAACTAATCTGAGTAGGGTTCTAAACCCTTTACTTTCTAAAAGCCAGAATACAATTTGTACTTTTAGTCCAGTAAAAGTACGGAGAAAAGTGGGTCGACCCAGAAAAATTGCAACAAAAGGTTTTTTTACAGCAAAATGTTCAGAAAAAATAGCTGAACAATAAATCCAAAATCCGCTGAAATTGCCTGCCGGCAAAACCTTCTGGGGCTGCTTAAAGGGGGTAGAAGGGGGCGAAAAAATAGGTTTTTTCATTTTTGATATTTAGGAAGGTTTTTTTTACATAAAATGTTCAGAAAAAATCGCTGGATGACATATCCAAAATCTACTAAAATAACCACATGGAAAACCTTTTGGGACTGCTTAAAGGGGATGGAAGGGGATGAAAAAATAGTTTTTTTCAGTTTTGACGTTTAGTAAACTTTTTCTACACTAAAATGTTCAGAAAAAATTGCTGGACAACATATCCAAAATACCCTAAAATAACCACATGGAAAACCTTCTGGGGCTGCTTAAAGGGGGTGGAAGGGGGTGAAAAAATAGTTTTTTTTCAGTTTTGACATTTAGTAAGCTTTTTTTTTACACTAAAATGTTCAAAAAAAACACTGAACAACATATCCAAAATCCGCTAAAATTACTTGCTGTGAAAACCTCCTGGAACTGCTTAAAGGGGGTGAAAGGGGTGGAAACTCCTTTTTTTGATTTTTTTCATTTCGGTACGTTCGGAGACTCGATTCTGGTATAAATCAACTCGCTGAAACCGAATATGATATCACTTTTATTGTAACACTACTCTAACTTATATTAAACTACAAAAAATGAGAATTTAATAACTCCATTGCCAAAATAAAGGAAGTAGCTTTTCCTCCGAAGTTTTACAGAAGGATCAGATCAATGGACGCCTGAAATAGGACGCTGGCCGCTCCAGAAATTGACTTGGAAACCCAACTCTACATTTGACTTCATTTGCGAAAGTTACGTCAAGTATTTCACCACTAGATTTGAAAAAGCTTCTGTAGTTTTTGATGGATATGACAATGGTCCTTCGACGAAAGGTATGGCTCACCTCAAACCTTCCAGGGTTAAAAGTGCCTATTGGTAGAATTCACTGGTACAACAAAGTTAACAAGAAAGAAGGAAGAGTTCTTGCAAAACTGCACAAACAAGCAGCAGATAATTCTAGAAATAGGAGAAAAATTGTCCTCAGCAGGTTGTTCGGTATAACATGCTTCTGCTGACGTGGACGGCCTGATTGCAACCACAGCCATTGATAGCGCAAGAACTCAGTTTACGTGTTTCATCGGCAACGACACTACCTCCTTATCCTTCTCCTCTATCATGTCACTGCCACCCAAAAAAGCCTGTATTTCAGATCCGAGACGAAAGCTTCAAACGAACATAAGCTATGGAATATTTGCACCATCAAATAAAACCTAAGGGACATGTGTGGTGCAATTCTATTTTTGTTTGTGTTTCTAGGCTGTGACACCACTTCGAGATTACAGGGAATTGATAAATCTGTCAGACTGTCATTGTAACGGTCCGATCCGTCTTTTCGTGATGCTGCTAAGGTCTTTCTGCACTCGAAGGCTACGAAAAACGAGCTTATTGTAGCTGGTGAACAAGCTCTTTTGAGAATTTATAAAGGAAAGCCTGAAGAAACACTCGTGTCCTTGACACATCGTCTGCCCTTGACCAAGCTCGCTTCCGCTTCCGCATTTGTCTGCCCTGATCGAATGCCTCCCACACCCTCAGCTGCGAAGTTCCATTCTTTTCACGTGTATTTGCAGGTAATAGAATGGAAAAGCGAGGCTGCTGCAATGAAACCGGAGAACTGGGGATGGCGACTCTCTACTGATAGTTACATCCCAGTAATGACGGAGAAGAAAACAGCTCCCCAAAGTCTTCTTCAAATTATCCACTGCAAATGTAATTCAGGTTGCGATACGGCCAGATGCACTTGCCGTAAGAATTGCATGCCTTGCACACTTGCTTGCGGAGAGTGCATGGGAACAAGCTGTAATAACTCTGAACCAACATCTCTAGAAGAAGAAGAATTTTAGTGTTTTGCAATAACGGTGGTTGTGCTTTTTTGTGGTGCTCATTGATGAAATGATGATTCTCAATATTATATAATCTAAAAATGATGATCATCAAAACTGTGATTTATATATAGACGTGTAAATGTTTTTGTTTTCCAACTGTAAAAGAAGCCGATAATAAGAATGATTTTTCAAGTTTCTATGCGTCTATGCCTATAGTTTCCCTTTTTCTGCAGTCTGGTCTTCACACGAGTAGGAGAAGGAGTGCTGTTTCTACGGGTAATGACGTTACTCCCAATCAGAGAGCTAGAAATACTACTGGGAGTGACATCAGACCAGACTTCTGGGAATTTACCTTGAATTTACGTAATATGCATGTCGAACTAAGTAATATCTCTTTTGATGCAATTTCACCTTGGAACATTGTATAAGTCCGTTACACTTATTGCCTATTGTATCAATTCATTTGAGTTATTGAAGAATAAGCATTTGATACTATGGGAAATCTGGATAGAATTATTGACCAATTATATACAGTAAGTTTATTTTATAACTAATCTATGTAGATATTACGGTCTTTTTTATTTAATGCTTTCAAAAAATTTTTCTACATTCTTTAATTTGTATCAAATAGCTTTAACAGCTAGAAAAACAATGTTGTATGTTTTGACATTCCATGCAATGTCATCACGTTTCTAAGGATTCAACCTTTTTTCTTTACACACGTTAAAAAAAATGGTTTGTAAATATTTTGATTTATGTAAAATTGTCTTAACAGTTAGAAATACAGAGTGGTTTTCGAGGGCACTCACGCAAAGTGGGTTTTTGGGGGCATTTCATGCAAAGTTGACTCCATTTTTAGTTTCTTATATGATGTGAAAAAGGGTTAGTACATTCTGTATATATTTAAATTCATGTGTTCGTAGAGTGTATAACATTTTTGAATGTTATATGATAGGGATTTTGGTCTACCAAGCTATATAAATTTTACAATTTATCCCTCATATTTCTGGATTTAGTTATTTTCTTCTTTTTTATTCATTGTCCAAGGTTTTAGAAACATATTTTTTTGTTCACAACACATTTTACTCTACAAAAAAAAATAATTTAATTTCTTTTTAAGGATAATTTTGAAGAATGCGTCACTCCCCCCGAAAGAAGACCCGGATTGAGAAGGGAAACCATTTACATCCTTCAGTAATTAAATATACCGTACCATCCACGTTCTCCATACAAGGCGAGAATGTCTTTACCCCTAACGTACAACCCAACATTCAGGAACTTGAAAAAGCAGAAGTACCGCAAGAAGCTATTAAAGTGAGTTTGAATTTATTATATTTCTCATAAAATAAATACTATCAGTCACCAGCATGCACTAACCCATTGAAAACAAATCCTCTTCACGCATACAGGTACAGTTATGACTTAGTATCATAAATATGTTTTATTGTTATACCTAAGGTGTAAATAGAACTCTTTTAATTCTAAATTAAGTATGTTTCTTCTTCTTCTATAGCGGCCCGGGTTTTTCTTAGAAATGCGTCTGTTTGTTTGTTTTTTATTACACGTTTAAAGGTATAAAAAATCCTTTTTGTGATTCCAACTCAATTTCTTTTTTTCAGCTAAAAGGTAAATTAGCATATGTCAACTCTTTAATCAATATACGCCACCCCCATCACCCAACCCCCCCCCCTTTTAACCCGGGTTACTTCAGTGTGGTTTGATCCCTTCCATTAGGATCATGAAGGAGAATTTATCAACTTCGTTACTAGAAATGATCTTTTCTAATTGCTTTTATACACTATTGTTTTTTGATCTGAGTAAAACCAATGCTTTTATACTCCGTTCTTTCTGATCTGGCCTAAGTCGAAAAGGGAGATAATAAAATAATACCTCTTTTGCCACGACTAAACTTATTGATTTTTTTCTCATATTTTTCCAAGTAAAAGTAAAGAGCTGGAACTTTAAACCAAACATGAATAGAATTAGAATCGAATAAATGTTTATTCTGATTATGTACTATTCATTTTACATTCAACGTTTCAACATCATTTTACTTAAATTTAATTCATATTTAAGGAAAAGCCTTTGACATCATTCAAGCAACCCAAGAAAATTCAAATAGTGGAAATAAAAACACCCCAACCAATACACAATGTTTGGAGTGCTTTTCCATTACCAAAGACGAAGAAGCGCAACTCATAGAATTTACCATTAGAGTTTAAAAACGGGATAGTTTTGTGAAGAACTGGGATCACGAAGCACAATATATCTACCTTGATTCTAGATTTGCCCTTTTTTAAATGTTTTTATACACCAGTGTTTTTGATCCAAGTAAAACCATTGTTACTTTCAATTATGTTCTTTTTATTATAAGATTTTATTGATGATGATGATGATGATAGTATTTGGGACGCATTTCCTTTGAGTGTAGAAGAAGCAAAGGGATTGGGTGATCTTGTTGAGGGAATTCCCCTAAAGCTGATGATACAGCAAGCTAATTCTAAAAAATCCAGCCCCAAACCACATGTATATGATGATATTCTAACATTCCAGAATGAACCTGATGATATATTTAATTCGTTTATTTAGACAAAGTGTCTTTTAATCACTCGTGCATTAATGTGTCCTCGTCAAATCATAACAGCTTGAATAAAAAGAATTATAACAGTGAGAATGATCAACGCTTAAGAGAGCATAAAAAAATACACAAAGAAAATAACCCTTTGTATATTATGAGAGACTCAAGTGCTGCAAGAAATCGTACAAGAGTGCTTATAAAAGCAAAAGAAAAAGATAAACATTTTCGTTTATTTAAGAGAAGAGATGCAAGACGATAAACACTGCTAAATTATGAAAGGAATTATCCTGTAGTATCGTTATGGTAAATTTTTAATTTGTCCGGTGAATTTTCTTCCGAAAAAGGTTTATCCTGTGATTTCCAATGAAATTCAATGACTTTTAGGAGACCCTCTCTTATGATATATCTATCAGTATCGAAATTTTGTTTTTAGAATTTCGGTTACTATTGACTCGGATCACTCCTTCCTGACACTTCGTTAGTATGAACAATTTGACCAAGGAATTTTCTTCCGAAGAGCATTTCATCTATGACTATAAGGGAGGGATTTCACCCTTTTTCAAAATATGGTAAATTTCACAGATTCGTCTCATTCGATTTTGTTTTTAAAGTTTCAGTTACTATTTTCCATGAACAGTTTGACCATTAACCTTTTTTTTGAAAATAAGGTAAATATTCAAAAGTTCGTGACTTTTGATTGTAAGACATGAGACTTTTTTATTTGAAATCAGCATGAAAATTCAATTCCTCTAATGTCCTTACTTACAGTTCATTACCAAGGCAGTATGATGGATCAAGGCTCTTTACTTTTAATTGAAAGAGCTAGTGGGAACTTGCTGTTAAAGTGACCGCTAGCTCTTGATACAATAATTGGAGGGGTGTTATTCATAGTCAATCGATATTTGACAAGCACATACCACATTTCTATTTGACGTTACATTATATAATGTGTTATTCAGTTGTCAAAGTATAAAGAGAATATTCGTTTTCTCAAAGTCATTTAATATGTTATCGGATTAATATAACTGTTTCAGGGTGAAGTATGATGGTTATGTGTAAATGAATGAAGAGCTATACTTGTTTTTCTATTTCTTAATCTAACTATCGAATGCTATTTACCGTTGCTTTCACACAATATAACTTCGGTGTATGCTGATTCTTACATTAGTTTACCTAGAAATATAGATATATTATCCTGAGCTTAGCAATGAATGTACCAAGCAATGTAAGACTTTTTTTGTTTAATGCTATCCCAATAAAGACTAAGAGTCTGAGAAAATTACCTCATTTCAGAAATAATCTATGACTAGTTCTCGACACTACCTAGTTCATTTTATACATTAAATCAGTAATTTGCATACATTGGAGGGATAAACACCTGCATCATATTTTTTAAAAAGTGAAAATGAATTATTTTAAGAAATTGTATTATATTTATTAATATGAAAGAAACTTTTTTCTTTCCACAATGGATATTTTTCAACTAAAAGTAAAGAGCTGCTACATTAAATCAACGATGAGCAGAAATATGGTCCAATAACTGTTCAAGCGCAAATTTTCAGTAAACCTAGTTCTAATATTAAATTTGATAGTATGGCAGAAACATTTTCGTTTCCACAAAGGATATTTTTCAACTAAAAGTAAAGAGCTTCTACATTAAATCAACGATGAGCAGAAATATAGTCCAATAATTGTTCAAGTGCGAATTTTCAGTAAACTTACTTTCAATGTTATATTTGATAGTATGGCAGAAAGTTTTTTGTTTCCACAAAGGATATTTTTCAACTAAAATTAAAGAGCTGCTAGATTAAATCAATGATGAGTAGAAATAAAGTCCAATAGTTGTTCAAGCACTAATTTATGTAAACTTAGTTCTAATGTTATATTTATTAGTATGGCAGAAACTTTTTTTTCCACAGAGGATATTTTTCAACTAAAAGTAAAGTGGTGCTACATTACATCAACAAAGAGCAGAAATATAGTCCAATAATTGTTCAAGCGCAAATTTTCAGTAAACTTACTTCTAATGTTATATTTGATATTATGGCACAAACTTTTTCGTTTCCACAAAGGATATTTTTCAACTAAAAGTAAAGAGCTGGTACATTAAATCAACGGTGAGCAGAAATATAGTCCAATAATTGTTCAAGCGAAAATTTTCAGTTAACTTAGTTCTAATAATATATTTGATAGTATGGCAGAAACTTTTTCGTTTCCACAAAGGATGTTTTTCAACTAAAAGTAAAGAGCTGTTACACTAAATCAACGGTGAGCAGAAATATAGAACTTAGTTCTAATGTTATATTTGATAGTATGGTAGAAACATTTTTGTTTCCACAAAGGATATTTTTCAACTAGAAGTAAAGAGCTGCTACATTATATCAACGATGAACAGAAATATAGTCCAATAATTGTTCAAGCGCAAATTTTCGGTAAAATTAGTTCTAATGTTATATTTGATAGTATGGCAGAAAATGTTTTGTTTCCACAAAGGATATTTTCAACTAAAAAAAGAGGTGCTACATAAAATCAACGATGAACAGAAATAATGTTCATTATTTTTAGAGTATGTTTCTTCTTTCAGAATCCTCTATGGAAAGAGACGATTCTGAAATCATGCTGATTTCAAATAATAAAGTTTCATGTTTTACCCATCAAAAGTCACGAACGTGAGAAAATTTACCTTATTTAGAAAAGGGGGGAGGAGGAAGCCCCTAAGAGTCATAGAATTTTATTGGAAATAAAAAAAGCCTACTTCTTCATAAATGATTGAAAATATCTGAAAGATGACTTGGGGACTGCACAGGATGTAAAAAAGTTTTATGTTTTAAGGTTTTGACCAGGTTGAACCGTGAAAATTAATAACTGCACCTTCAAGTGAAAGCTATATACTCTTAATCTGATTGGTTTCATATTTTTTTCACCTTTTTTTGTTTTTTTTTGTTTTTTGCTGATTTTCCTCCCAAGTTTTTTTGTTTTTTAAAGTCTCTTGCCCACAATCACCAGAAATTGAACATCTACGCTTAAGTCTTTTCCTCAAAAATTGAATTTTTTTTATTAAAGACGGACTCACTTAACCAATTAAAACAAACTGGTTTCATACTCACTGTCCTTGGTATTCTAATGAATTATTAAAAAGTTTTTGCTTAGGGTAAATTTTATAACCTTTCACCTAGGGGCCTGTAGGGTGCTATTGTATCTCCGAAGACATTTATTAGACAATCAATGCTAATCTTCTTCTTCCTCTTTCATGACCCTCTTAGGAAAAGATCAGCAGCATATGTGCGTGCGCATCTCGTAGATATCATAAATGATCCGCGTTGCCATTGGTGCAAAAAGCGGAAATCTCATACAATTTCTAGAGACTGCATAAGCAGAACATTTATTTTTAAATGTAAGAATTGTGGTAAAGGTGTAGGAATAAATAATGCAGATGTAAAATATGATATTGATTAATAAACCGAATTTCTTATAAAAGTTCAATTCTCTGAAATTATATCTAGTGGAGAGAAATGGCAACCCTTATATCAATCATAATGCCTTGGTAATGAACTGTAAGTAAGGACATTAGAAGAATTTAATTTTCACGCTCATTTCATTTAAAAAAGTTTCATGTTTTACCCATCAAATTCACGAACCTGTGAAAATTTACCTTATTTTCGAAAAAAAAGGTGAATGGTCAAACTCTTCATGGTAAGGAAGATAGTAACTGAAACTTTAAAAACAAAAACAAATGAGACGAATCTGAGAAATTTACCATATTTCGAAAAAGGGTGAAAGCCCTCTCTTAAAGTCTTAGAATTTCATTGGAAATCACAAAAAAAATCTTTTTGGAAGAGCATTCCTTGGTCAAATTGTTCATGCTAATGAAGTGTCAGTAAGTTGCAATTCGAGTCAATAGTAACCAAAACTCTAAAAACAAAATTTCAATACTGATAGATATATCATAAGAGAGGGTCTCCTAAAAGTCATAGAATTGTATTTGAAATCACAAAAAAAAAAACACTTTTTGGAAGAATATTCACCGGACAAATTGAAAATTTACAATAACGATACTACTGGATAGTTCCTTGCATAATTTAGCAGTGTTTATCGTCTTGTATCTCTTCTTTTAAATAAACGAAAATGTTTATCTTTTTCTTGTTCTTTTATAAGCACTCTTATACGATTTCTTGCTTGAGTTTCTCATAATATACAAAGGGTTATTTTCCTTGTGTATTTTTAATGCTCTCTTAAGCGTAGATCATTCTCACTGTTATAATTCTTTTTATTCAAGCTGTTATGATGTGACGAGGATACATTAATGCAAGAGTGATTAAAACACACCTTGTCTAAATAAACGAATTAAATATATCATCAGTTTCATTCTGGAATGTTAGAATATCATCATATACATGTGGTGTGGGGCTGGATTTTGTAGAGTTAGCTTGCTGTATCATCGGTTTTAGGGGGTTCCCTCAACAAGATCATTCAATCCCTTTGCTTCTTCTCCACTCAAAGGAAATGCGTCCCAAACACTATCATCATCATCATCGAAAAAGCCTATAATGAAATGAACATAATCGGAAGAAACAATTGTTTTACTTGGATCAAAAATACTGGTGTATGAAAACATTTCAAAAAGAGCAAATCTAGAATCGAGGTAGATAGATTGTGCTTTGTGATCCAAGTTTTTCACAAAACCATCCCATTTTCTAACTCTATTGGTACATTCTATGAGTTGCGTATCTTCATCTTCGGTTAATGGAAAAGCACTCCATACATTGTGTACTGGTTGGGGTATTTTTATTTCCATTATTCGAATTATCTTGGGTTGCTTGAATGACGTTGAAGGCTTTTTCCTTAAATATGAATTAAATTTAATTAAATTAGTGTCAAAATGTTGAATGTAAAATGAATAGAACATAATAGGAATAAACATTTATTCGACTCTAATTCTATTCATGTTTGATTTAAAGTTCCAGCTCTTTACTTTTACTTGAAAAAAAAATATGAAAAAAATCAATTATTTTAGTTATGGAAAAATAGGCATTAATCTATTATCTCCCTTTTCGACTTAATCCTGATCAAAAAGAACGGAGTATAAAAGCATTGGTTTTACTCAGATTAAAAAACAATAGTGTATAAAAGCATTTAGAAAAGATCATTTCTAGAAACGAAGTGGAGACATTGTCCTTTATGATCCTAATGGAAGTGATCAATTCACACTGAATTAAAAGAGATTAAAGGGGGGGGGTGGTAATGGGGGTGACTTTAAGTGACTAAAGAGTTGATATATGCTAATTTATATTTTAGCTGAAAAAAAGGAATTGAGTTGGAATCACAAAAAGGCTATTTTATGCGTTTAAACATGTACTTAAAAAACAAACAAAGAAACATGTTTCTAAGAAAAACCCGTGACCAATGAAAGAAGAAGCAGAAAGATGCTAAATTTATAATTAAAAGAGTTCTAATTACACATATATACATAGACTTCAAAGTGCTTTAAATGTAATAGTGGAACATAAGCATAATAAGTTATATCTGTAATTGTATGTGTCAAGAGGATTTATTTCCATTGGGTGAATGCATGTTAGCGACTGATAGTATTTTTATGAGAAATATAATAAATTCAAACTCACTTTAATAGCTTCTTGTGGTACCTCTGCTACTTCACATTCCTGAATGTTGGGTTGTACATTAAAGGTGAAGACATTGTCGCCTTGTATAGAGGACGTAGATGGTACGCTATATTTAATAACTGAAGGATGTAAGTGGTTTCCCTCCTCAATCCGGGCCTTTTTTTCGGGGGGAGTGACGCATTCTTCAAAATTATCCTTAAAAAGAAATTAATTTATAGTTTTTTTTTGTAGAGTAAAATGTGTTGTGAAAAATAAATATGTTTCTAAAAACCTTGGACAATGAATGAAAAAGAAGAAATGTCTAAATCCAGAATTATGAGGGATAAATTGTCTTATTTATATAGCTTGGTAGACCAAAATCCCTATCATATAACATTCAAAAATGTTATGCGCTCTATGAACACATGAATTTAAATATATACAGAATGTACTAACCCTTTTTGACATCATATAAGAAAAAAATGGATTCGACTTTGCATGAAATGCCCCCAAAAACCACTTTGCATGAATACCCACGAAAACTACTCTGTATTTGTAACTGCTAAAACAATTTTACATAAATCAAAATGTTTACAATACATTTGTTTTTGAACGCTTATTAAGAAAAAAGTTTGAATCCTTAGAAACGTGATGACATTGCATGGAATGTCCAAATATACAACATTGTTTTTCTATCTGTTAAAACTATTTCATACAAATTAAAGCATGTAAAAAAAAAATTGAAAGCATTAAGTAAAAAAGTCCGTAATATCTATATAGATTATTTATAAAATAAACTTACTGTATATAATTGGTCAATAATTCTATCCAGATTTTCCATAGTATCAGATGCATATTCTTCAATAACTCAAATGAATTGATACAATAGGCAATAAGTGTAACGCACTTATACAATGTTCCAAGGTGAAATTGCATCAAAACAGATATTACGGAGTTCGACAAGTATATTACGTAAATTCCAGGTAAATTCCCAGAAGTCTGGTCTGATGTAACTCCAGGTAGTATTTCTAGCTCTCTGATTGGCTGTGACGTCATTCCCCGTAGAAAGAGCACCCTTTATCCTACTTACACGCTGGATTCTCATCGAATAACCAGGTTTCCAACGATTAGCGAAGCACAAAAGATTCGGGTACTTCTCTGCTCCTTTAAATTGCCGTTCGATATTTTCCTGTGTTGCTGTTTGAAGTATTTCAGGCTTCCATTGATCTGATCTTTCTAACACTTCGAAAGAAAAGCTATTTCCTTTATTTTTGCAATGGAGTTTTTAAAATCTTATGTATAGTTTAATGTAATTTAAAGACGTGTTACAATAAAAGTAACATCATTTTCAGTTTCAGTGAGTTGATTTATACCAGAATCGAATCCTTGAACGTACAGAAATAACTAAAATCTAAAAAAAAAATTTCACCCCTTTCACCCCTTTTAAGAAGCCCCAGAAGGTTATCCCGGTGGGAAATTTTCGCGGATTTTGGATATGTTGTTCAGCAATTTTTTTTAACATTATAGTGTAAAAAGCTTCCTAAGTGTCAAAAAAGAAAAAAACCTACTTTTTTGTCCCTTCCACCCCCTTTAAGCAGCCGTAGAAGATTCTTACGACGGGCAGTCTAAGCAAATTTCAGATATGTTGTTCAACGATATTTTCTAAATATTTTAGTGCCAAAAAAAGCTTCCTAATTGTCAAAAATAGAAAAACCTATTTTTTTGCCCCCTTCCACCCTCTTTAAGCAGCCCCAGAAGGTTTTCCCGGTAGGCGATTTTAACAGATTTTGGATCTTTTGCTCACCGATTTTTTTTCAACATTTTGGTGTAAAAAACCTTTTGTTGCAATTTTGTCCCGATCAAACCGTACTTTTACTAGACTATTTACTGAAAAAAAATTCGAATAAATTTACTGAAAAAAATGTGCATTGTCAGTTTAGTATACATATGCTGTTATTTATTCCTTAAAATCTTGAATAATTTTTGATTTCTTAAATTTATAAAAGTGAAAACATTTAAAAGAATTTTTTTCAGTAAAGTACAAATTATATTCTGGCTTTTAGAAACTATAGGGTTTACAACCCTATTCAGATTAATTTCTGCTCGTTTTGACTTTGACTTATTTTAATTTCTGTTTTTTGGGGGGGTTTCATTTATTTATTGATACTGATTTGTGGTAGTTGTATGCTTGGTAGATTATTTGTTTCTATTTTTGTTCATTTTCGGCTTAATAGAGTTCTTTACTTTTTTTTTTTGAAAAACTTATTTTGTGCCAAAAGTATTTTGATTAATTTCTTTTAGTTTTGTATTGACATAGTCTTTTTCAGGGAGAAAGAATGAGCCTCTTCTGAAGTTATACAACTATCCCTTCCATAAAAACCTTAAATACCAGCTGGGCCTAACTTACAACCCTTGCCCCTAATCTCTGGGGTTGGTTTCAAACCCAAAAGCCTTGTTATATAATATTTAGACTCTTTTGACTTGATTGGTTACCTCAAAATTTCTATTAGACGCATTTAGGGACAATACGACGCATGTGTAGGGGGGGGGGGGGGGGGGGAGGGGTTGCTGCCCTTTGATTACTTTGACTCTTGAAGAGAGCACTATAGCGTCCGATTACTAATCCAATGAGCTCCCTTCGAAGTTTATACGGCCACACTTTCTATAAAACCATGTATGTCCCCGGGACATAACTTACAAACCTTGCCCTTAGGGCTGGGAGGATTTGTTATCACAAATACCCCACGATTTCCAGACCATTCTGATAGTCTGAACAAAATAGCTATATAAAAATTTTGATTGAAAGTGTTAGGGGAAATAATAAGCGTGGAGAGGGGCATCTGCCCTCTGATCCCTTTCGACTAATAAAAAAGGCACCAGTCCTCTCAATTTCTAATCAAATGAGCCGTTTTTCAAGCTTCTTCGTCAAAAATTTCTATACAAACCGTATGTGCCTCAAAGGCATTACTTACGACTCTTGTCCTGAGGGCTATGGGGGAGGGTTGTCATCCTCAAAGACATAATTTAAAGACATTTCAACTACGTTGAACAAAATAACCATATCAAAATGATGATCGGAAATGTTTGGGGAAATAATAGGTATCGGGGTGGGTGACTCTCCCTCCGATTACTTTCGACTATTAAAAAGGACAATAGCCCTCTCAATTTCCAATCAAAAGAGCCTTTTTTGAAGTTTTCATGACAACACTTTCTATAAAACATTATATGCCCCCAGGGTACAACTTACAACCTTAGCGCTGAGAGCCTTGGGGGTTGTCACACTCAAAAACATAATTTCCGACCCTTCAGCTACGTTCAACAAAATGCTTTATAGCACTAGCCCTTTCAATTTCCATTCGAATGAGCCCTTCTTGAAGCCTCTACGAAAACTCTTTCTATAAAACCTTATATGCCCCCAGGGCATAACTTACAACCCTTGCCCTGAGAGGTTTAGGGGGTTTGTGATCCTCAAAGACATAATTTTCAGAACTTTCAACTAAGTTGAAGAAAATACTTGTCTCAAAATTTTAAATGGATGTGTTTGGTGAAATGGTGGGCGTGAGAGGGGGGTTAGTTGCTCTCCAATCACTTTCGACTATTAAATTGGGCACTAGCTCTTTCAATTTCAAATCAAATGAGCTTGTTTTGAAGTTTCTACGACAACACACTCTGTAAATACCTTATATGCCCCTAGGGCATAACTTTTAACCCTTGCCCTGAGGACTCTGCGGGGCTTATCATCCTCAAAGACCTAATTTTCAGAAGTTTATCTCAAAATTTTGATTGTATGTGTTTGGGGAAATGATGACCGTGAGAGGGGGGTTAGTTGCCCAATCAATTTCGACTATTAAAAAGGCCACTAGCCCTTTGAATTTCCAATCCGATGAGCTCTTTTTGAAGTTTCTACGAAAACACTTTCTATAAAAACCTTATATGTCCCCAGGCCATAATTTAAAACCCTTGCCCTGAGGGGTCTGTCATCCCCAAAGACATAATTTCCAGAATTTTCAACAACGTTGAAGAAAATGTCAATCCCAAAATTATGATTGGATGTGTTTGGGGAAATGGTAGGCGTGAGAGGGGGGTTAATTGCTCCCCAATCACTTTTGACTATTAAAAAAGGCACTAGCCCTTTTCATTTCCAATCAAATGAGCTCTTTTGAAGTTTCAAAGACCACACTTTCTATAAAAACCTTATATGCCCCCAGGGCATAACTTACAACCCTAGCTGTGAGGGTTCTGAGGGGGGTTATCATCCTTAAAGACCTTATTTCCAGACATTTTAACTATGTTGAACAAAATTCATATTTCAAAATTTTGATTGCTGGTGTTTGGGGAAATGGTGGGCGTGAGAGGGGGGGGGGTTAGTTGCCTTCCAATTACTTTCAAATAGTGAAAAGTGTACTAGCCCTTTTAATTTCCAATCGAGTAGGCCCTTTTTGAAGTTTTTACGACAACGCTGTCTATAAAATCTTATATACCCCAGGGTATAAATTACAGCCCTTTCCCTGATGGCTCTGAAGGGGGTTATCATCCTCAAAGACATAATTTCCGGACCTTTTAACTAAGTTGAACAAAATGACTATCTCAAAATTTTGATTGACTGTGTTTGGGGAAATGGTGGGCGTGACAAGGGGGAATAGTTGCCCTCCAATCACTTTCGATTATTTAAGAGGCTACTAGTCTTTTGAATTTCCAATCGATTGAGTCCTTTTTAAAGTTTCTATGACAACGCTTTCCATAAAAACCTTATATGCTCCCAGGGCATAACTTACAACCCTTGCCCTTAGGGGTGTGGGGGGGGAGTGTTCTCCTCAAAAACAAAATTTCCAGATCTTTCAACTACGTTGAACAAATGTCTATCTCAAAGTTTTGATTGAATGTGTTTGGGGAAATGGTGGGAGTGAAAGGGGGGGGGGGGTTAGTTGCCCTCCAATCACTTTTGGCTATTAAAAAGGCCACCAGCCATTTCAATTTCCAATCAAATAAGCCTTTTTGAAGATTCTACGACAATGCTTTCTATAAGAACCTTATATGCCCCCAGGGCATAACTTACAGCCCTTGCCCCGAGGGTTGTGGGGGGAGTTTCCTCCTCAAAAACTTAATTTTCCTCTGAAAATCAACTACGTTGAACAAAATGGCTATCTCAAAATTTTGATTGGATGTATTTGGGGATATAGTGGGCGTGGAAGGTGTTTTAGTTTTCCTTCAAATCACTTTCGGCTATTAAAAAGGGCACAAGCATTTCCAATTTCCAATCAAATAAGCCCTTTCTAGGTTTCTTTAACAACTCCTTCGATACAAAGTGCCCTGGTCTAAACAAAAAAAGAAGTAATATATTGTGCCAACATCGTTCTTTACTTAGGCAGCGCTATTGCGCTGCCTATGATTAAAACCCAAACTAGACCTCTGATTGTTGGCAATATATACCGGTCTCCTAATGGGTCTGTTTCTTCTATCCTTCAGACTCTTGATGAGGTTTTGGTAGCAATCCAACAATATGCATGTGAACTTGTCATTATGGTTGACTTCAATATTAATTTGAACGACCGGAGGTCATTTCTTCGGATTTTCTCTCATCTATGCTTGCTTGTGGCACATTACCTTCAGCATGCATTCCAGCTCGCATAACTGATACTACTGCTTCTTTGCTTGATAATGTTTATTCATCGCTGTCCTTGGTGCAAAATTCTGTTTTGATGAGTGATATCTCACACCATTTACCGGTTTTTTCCATTTATGATTTTTTCTGACTCCTTATCAAGGAGGCTCCAGGGAGCTCATTTTTCGTCTCTAAAATTTAATGATCAGTAGTTGACATTTCTTAGATTACGGTCGCCAGATCAAATTCTTATTATGACTCTTTGCAAGAAATTATTTTGGATACTTGTTATGCATACCAGTTTAATCCGAGATCGAAGAGAAAACCACTTTGAATCCTTGGATGACTCCTGGACTCCTTAGGAGTTAGAGGAAAAACAAATAACCTTTATAAGACTTATAGGTCCTCTAAGTCATCTTCAAGCGATTATCGATTTCACATTTTTAAAACTTATAGAAGAGTTTACAATTCTTTTTGCCGGAAGGCCAAATCGTCCTTTTATTATAACAAATTCTCTGCGTGCGATAAAGACATTAAAAAGACATAGCAAGTAATCAATTCTGTTATCAGGCCATCTTCTCGACCCCTTCTGTCCCTTCAAATGTTTTGATTGATGATAAAATCGTAGAGGGGGAACAGAAAGTGCAAGATTTACTTACTTCATACTTTGCTAATATCGGGAAAACTACAGCCTCTTCTGTAAGTCCTTCTTCTCTAAATGATTTTAGGTCTTATCTTGGACCTTCTTATCTTAAATCAATGGCTTTGGAGCCTATCTATGAAGTTGAACTAGCCAGAATTGTCAAAGGTTTGAAGAGCTCTTCATCTTCTTGCCCAGACTGTATTCCTACTAACGTTGTCAAGTTCATTTTTCCTGTCATCGTTTCTGCTCTTACGACACTTGTCAATATGTCTTTTCAAAAGAGTGTCTTCTCAAGTGCTTTAAACCGTGCTCGTTTTATTATATTTTTTAAAGTTGGATTACGGAATGACCTTACTAGTTATCGCCCTATATCTCTCTCATCAGTGTTTAGTAAAATTTCTGAAAAGCTTTACTTTCTCGGCTTCTTAATTTTCTTAATTTTAAACATTTTTTATGATTCCCAGTTTGGTTTTAGGGCAAAGCACTCAACTGAGCATGCAAGTGTGAATCTTTTGATTTATATACATACATCTCTGGACAGTGGTCTGGTACCTGCTGCTCTTTTTCTCGATGTACAAAAAGCATTTGATTCAATAACACACAAGATTCTTCTTTGGAAACTATACCATATTGGAATCTGAGAGAGTACATATTCTTGGTTTCTATCATATCTATCTGGTTGACTTATCTCAGTTGATCCTCTCTTTTCCAACCCTTCTGAAATAGTGGTGTTCCACCAGGATCTGTGATTGGGCCGATACTCTTTTTATTTTATGTTAATGACCTTATAAATGCGTATAAAAGTCTAAAACCTACCACATGCTGTCGTCTTTGTCATCCTGCAACTGTCACTAAGTGTGACAAGAGTTCGCCCTTCTCTGATAAACTTATAGCTTTTGCAGATTACAGTACTCTTGGCAGAGCCGGTAGAACTTAGCATGAGCATAAAAACGAAAACGGGCAGAAATTAGCATGAGTAGGGCTCAAAACTCCTATGCCTACCCAAGGCCAGAATATAATTTGTACTTTACTGAAAAAATATAAATTTTTTTACTTTTATAACTTTAATAAATCAAATAATATTAACATTTTGATTACTAAATACCAGTATATGTATAATAAACTGACAATGCAAATTCATTTGTATTTTTTTCAGTAAAGTGCAAATAATGATCTGGCCTTGGGAAGGCATAGGGGTTTTTAGCCCTGCTCATGTTAATTTCTGCTCGTTTTGAGTTTGACTCGGTTATTTATTGTAATTTCTGTTCGTTTTGGGTTTCATTTATTTATCGATGCTGATTTGTGGTAGTTTCACGCTTGTTAGATTTTTTTATTTTTGCTAATTTTTGGTTGAATGGAGTTGTTTACTTTTTTTTAAAAGATTAGTTTGTGAAAAAGTTTTTTTAATTAATTTATTTTTTTTTTATATTGATATAGTATTTTAAGGGAAAAAGAAAATAATTATTTAATTTTTTTTGTTTTTTAAGGCTTTATAGTTTGGCCAGTTATTTGTATGCTGGAGAAAAATTGTCAGCAATTTTTAACAATATACACCCTTTTAAAAATCTGGACACAAATAGTTTCAAATAGATTTAGTTACATACCTTTTCTAGGTGACCTGAAATAGAAAATTTGATACCATTTGTAAAAACAAATCTGTTTACTTTCTTTGATAGCTTGGATACGCTTACGGTATTTTGATTTGGTTAAATTTTAAGAGAAGAAGTAGCCCAAACAGTTTGAACATAAAACCAACAGTCATTCTTGGGATACTGCTGAGATGCTTTATTGGGAATTAGCATTAACAAAGTGTATTTTGATTTAATCTTAAGGCAACATTTAGTTTTTAAACATAATGGGCAAATGAGAGGGTGGGCGTGGGACGGGGACTAGTTGCCCTCCAATCACTTTCGACTATTATAAAATCATTAGCCCTTTCTATTTTCAATCGAATAAGCCCTTTTCAAAGTTCCTAAGACACCTCCTTCGATATGAAGTTCCCTGGGTAAACGAAAAAAAGGAAATAATAATACATTGTAACCACATCGATCTTTATTATAAAAATGTCAAGCCTTTCAGTTTTCAATTTCCAATCGAATGAACCCTTTCAGTTTCCAATCGAATGAGCCCTTTTTGAGTTTCAACGACTACGCTTTCTATATACGCCTTATATGCCCCAAGGGCATAAATTACAACCCCTGCCCTGAGGGCTGTGAAGGGGATGTCATCCTCAAAGACCTAATTACCAGAACATTCAACTACGTTAAACAAAATGGCTATCTCAAACCTTTTATTGGATGTGTTTGGGGAAATGGTGGGCGTGAGAGGGGCGTTAGTTGCTTTCCAATCACTTTCAACTTTTAAAAAAGGCTCTAGCTCTTTCAATTTCCAATCAAATGATCCCTTTTGAAGTTTTTACGGCAACGCTTTCAATAAAAACCTTTCATGCCCCCAGGGCATAACTTACAACCCTTGTCCAGAGGACTGGGGGGAGGGCGTTGTCATCCTCAAAGACCTAATTTCCAGAACTTTCAACTACGTTGAAGAAAATTGCTATCTTAAAATTTTGATTGCATGTGTTTGGGTAATGGTGGGTGTGAGAGGGGGGTTAGTTGCCTTCCGATCACTTCCGACTATTGAAAAGGGCACTAGCCCTTTCAATTTCCAAATGAATGAGCCCTTTTTGAAGTTTTTACGACAACGCTTTCTATAAAAACCTCACATACCCCAGGGCATAACTTACAACACTTGCCCTGAGGGATGTGAGGGGGCTATTATCCTCAAAGACATAATTTCCGGACCTTTCAACTACGTTGAACAAAATGGCTATCTCAAAATTTTGATTGGATATGTTTGGGGAAATGGTGGGCGTGATAGGGGGGCTACTTGCCATATAATCACTTTCGACTATTAAAAAGGGCACTAGCCGTTTCAATGTCCAATCAAATTATTCCTTTTTGAAGTTTCTAAGACAACGCTTTCAATAAGCAAAAACCTTATAGGCCCCCCGGGTATAACTTGCAACCCTTGTTCTGAGGGCTCTGGGGGGAGTGTCATCCTCAAAAATATAATTTCCTGACTTTCTAACTACTTCGAACAAAATGGCTAACTCAAAATATTCTATTGGATGTGTTTTTGGAAATGGTGGGTGTTAGAGGGGTGTTAGTTATCCTCCAATCCCTTTTGACTATTAAAAAGGGCAAAAGTCCTTCTAATTTCCAATCAAATTAGCCCTTTTTGAAGTTTCTACAACATCACTATCTATAAACACCTTATTTGCCCCTAGGGCATAACTTACAACCCTTTCCCCGAGGACTCTGAGGGGGTTATCATCCTCAAAGAGCTAATTGCTAAAACTTTTAACTACGTTGAACAAATGACTATCTAAAAATTTTGATTGAATGTGTTTGGGGAAAAGGTGGGCGCGAGAGGGGGGTTAGTTGCCCTCAAATCACTTTTGACTAATAAAAAGGGCACAAGCCACTCCAATTTCAAATCGATTGAGCCCTTTTCGAAGTTTCTAAGACAACTCCTCCGATACGAAGTGCCCTCGCTTAAGACAAATAACCAAAAAAAAACACATTTTGCCAACATCGTTCTTTACTTAGACAGCACTATTGCGCTGCCTATGATAGTAGAGATGCCTCATGAGGTCCTGGGACTCATCCCTGCTGCCACCTACAACTTTTTTACATAGTTTAAAGGGGACAGGGTCAATGACCTCTTTCTCCAAGGGTGTTTTTGGCACGCTCGAGGCGAATGTTATGATCCAGGAAAGAGTATTTGTTGTTTTTGGCATGCTAGGGGAGAATGTTATGATCCAGGAAACAGTATTTGTTGTTTTTGGCCAAGTGTCCGCTAGGGGAGAATGAAATGCTACTCCGGTACGAACCACGTGGTTAATGGGGTCAATGACCTCTTTTTCCAGGTGTGTTTTTGGCACGTTAGGGAAGAATCTTATGATCCAGGAAAGAGTATTTGTTGTTTTTGGCCAAGTGCCCGCTAGGGGAGAAGGTTATGATCCTGGAATTGTTTCCGGGGAAGTTAATTATTGTCTGACAGATGACGTCAAGTTAATTAATGTCTTTGGATTTCGACCAGAATTGTTTCCGAGGCAAAGTTTAATAATGTCTGACAGGTGATGTCATGATTGATTGATTGACAAGAAAGGGGAATTAATTTGTTGTTTGTAAAGAGAATCGTTTCCGAGCGAATGTTTTGATCTTAGCGATGAAGTGATTAGCGCGCGAAAGGGTTTCTTTGTAATTTCAAACGTGAAAGCACAGGGATGCCAAAAACAAAAGGAATTCGCTGAAATTACGTTTAGGGATTATTTGGGTGAAACCGTTTTAGCCATTTTAGGCAACTATTTCGGCGAAACAGTTAGAGACATTTTAAAAGATGATTTAAAAAATGATTTTAGAAGAGAATTTGAGGGTAAAACTCTGTGGTCGTTATAATACACAAGTTGTATTTTAAGAGTGTCGTGAGGTCCCCTACCCCAACCCCAAAGGGTTCCAATCCCCCTACCCCAACCCCGAAGGAAGCCCCTGGTCCTCAAAGGTCCCCAAAGCTCCCAAAGGGCTCCCGGACCCCTAAAGGCCCTCACCCGGTCCCAAAGGTCCACCGGGCTCCCAAAGGACCAATCGGCGCTCAAGGGCCCCCAGACCTCCAAAGGCCCTCCCCGGGCCCCCAAAGGCCCTCCCCCGGTCCCCAAAGGTCCCATGGGCTCCCAAAGGACCATCCAGCCCTCAAGATGCCCAAAAGCCCTCCCCGCCCCCCCCCCCCAAAGAGTCCCCTCTCCATTTTTTAATAATTTTTTATGGCTTTATTATATCTTTTCAGAGCAAGTTCCATTCTTAATGTTCATTCTAAACCCATTTTCCAACTTGAAGTACCAATCCTTTCACCCACAACTATACTTTACAGATTTTGGATACCTCAAAACCAAGAAATATTTTTCAAAAGTCATTTCAGAGCAAGTTCCTTTCTTAATGTTCATTCTAAACCCATTTTCCAACTTGAAGCATCCATTCCTTTCACCCACAACTATACTTTACAGATTTTGGATACCTCAACACCAAGAAATATTTTTCAAAGACCGTTTCAGAGCAAGTTCCTTTCTTAATGTCCCTCCTAAACCCATTTTACAAGTTGAATTACCCATCCTTTTCACCCGCAACTTAGTTATAGGTAAGAGTTTGAAGTTTTACCTTAGAGACTTAGCTTAGAGTTTTAGTTTGGTTTAGTTTTAGTTAAAAGTATAGAGTTTTTTAGCTTAGAGTCTTAGCTTAGAGTTTTAGTCAGAGTTATTGTTTAGTTCAGTTTTAGTTAAGAGTTTAGAGTTTTACCTTAGAGTCTTAGATTAGAGTTTTAGTTAGGGTTGAAGTTTCGTTTAAATTAGTTATAGTTAAGAGTTTTTAGTTTTAGCTTAGAGTCTTAGCTTAGAGTTTTAGTTAGAGTTATTGTTTAGTTTAGTTTTAGTTAAGAGTTTAGAGTTTTACCTTAGAGTCTTAGCTTAGAGTTTTAGTTAGAGTTGAAGTTTAGTTTAGTTACAGTTAAGAATTTAGAGTTTTAGGTTAGATTCATAGCCTAGAGTTTTACTTAAAGTTATAGTTTGGCTAAGTTTTAGTTAAGAGTTTTGGTTTTAGCTTAGAGTCTTAGCTTAGAGTTTTTTTTGTTAGAGTTCTAGTTTAGTTTAATTTTAGTTAATAGTTTGATGTTTTACTTTTGTGTTTCAGTTAGAGTTCTAGTTTAGTTTAGTTTTAGTTTAGAGTGTAGAGTTTTTAGCTTTGAGTATTAGCTTAGAGTTTTGTTGAAGTTCTAGTTTAGTTTAGTTTTAGTTAATAGTTTAGAGTTTTAGCTTAGAGTCTTAGCTTAGAGTTTTTTTTATAGTTCTAGTTTAGTTTAATTTTATTTAAGAGTTTGATGTTTTACCTTTGAGTTTCAGTTAGAGTTCTAGTTTAGTTTATTTTTAGTTAAGAGTTTAGAGTTTTTAGCTTAGAGTCTTAGCTTAGAGTTTTTTGTTGAAGTTCTAGTTTAGTTTAGTTACGTTTAAGAATTTAGAGTTTTAGCTTAGAGTTGTATCCTAGAGATTTACTTAAAGTTATAGTTTGTCTAAGTTTTATTTAAGAGTTTGAGTTTTAGATTAGAGTCTTAGCTAGAAGTTTTTTTGTCAGAGTTCTAGTTTAGTTTAATTTTAGTTAAGAGTTTGATGTTTTGCCTTTGAGTTTCAGTTAGAGTTCTAGTTTAGTTTTAGTTAAGAGTTTGGTGTTTTACCTTAGAGTCTTAGCTTAGAGTTTTAGTTAGAGTTCTAGTTTAGTTTAGTTTTAGTTAAGAGTTTAGAATTTCAGCTTAGAGTTTTTTTGATAGAGTTCTAGTTTAGTTTAATTTTAGTTAAGAGTTTGATTTTTTACCTCTGAGTTTCAATTAGAGTTCTAGTTTACTTTTAGTTAAGAGTTTGGTGTTTTACCTTAGAGTCTTAGCTTAGAGTTTTTAGTTAGAGTTCTAGTTTAGTTTAGTTTTAGTTAAGAGTTTAGAGTTTTAGCTTAGAGTCTTAGCTTAGAGGTTTTGTTAGAGTTTTAGTTTAGTTTAGTTTTAGTTAAGAGTTTAGAGTTTTTAGCTTAGAGTCTTAGCTTAGAGTTTTTGTTGAAGTTATAGTTTAGTTTAGTTTTAGTTAATAGTTTAGAGTTTTAACTTACAGTCTTAGCTTAGAGTTTTTGTTACAGTTGAAGTTTAGTTTAGTAATAGTTAATATTTTCGAGTCTCAGCTTAGAGTTTTATATTAGAGGTTTTGTTATATTAATATTTTAGTTTACACATAGTTAGGAGTTTTGAGTTTTACCTTAGAGACCTAGATTAGAGCTCTAGTTTAGTTTAGTTTAGTTTTAGTTCATAGTTAGTGTTTCTAGCTTAGAGTCTTAGTTTAGAGTTTTTGTTAGAGTCATAGTATAGTTTAGTTTTAGTTAAGAGTTTGGTGTTTTACCTTAGAGTCTTAGCTTAGAGTTTTAACTAGAGTTCTAGTTTAGTTTTAGTTAAGAGTTTAGAGTTTTAGCTTTGAGTCTTAGCTTAGAGTTTTTGTTATAGTTCTAGTTTATTTTAGTTTTAGTTAAGAGTATAGAAATTGTTGCTGAGAGTCATAGCTTGGATTTTTTGTTTATGTTTTAGTTTAGATTAGTTTTAGTTAATAGTTTGGTGTTTTAGCTTAGAGTCTTAGCTTAGAGTTTTTGTTAGAGTTGAAGTTTAGTTTAGTAATAGTTAAGAGTTTAGAGTTTTAGCATAGAGTGTTAGCTTAGAGTTTTTTTTAGAGTTCTAGTTTAGTTTACATATAGTTAAGAGTTTGGAGTTTTACCTTAGAGACCTAGCTTAGAGTTTTAGTTTAGTTTAGTTTTAGTTAAGAGTTTAGAGTTTTTTAGCTTAGAGTCATAGTTTAGAGTTTTTGTTAGAGTTATAGTTTAGTTTAGTTTTAGTTAAGAGTTTGGTGTTTTAACTTAGAGTCTTAGCTTAGAGTTTTAGTTAGAGTTCTAGTTTAGTTTTAGTTAAGTGTTTAGAATTTTAGCTTAGAGTCTTAGCTTAGAGTTTTTTGCTAGAGTTCTAGTTTATTTTAGTTTTAGTTAAGAGTTTAGAGTTTTTAGCTGCGAGTCATAGCTTAGAGTTTTTTTTGAAGTTCTAGTTAAGTTAAGGTTTAGTTTAGAGTTTAGAGTTTTATCTTAGAGTCTTAGCTTAGAGTTTTTGTTAGAGTTGAAGTTTAGTTTAGTAATAGTTAAGAGTTTAGAGTTTTAGCTTAGAGTCTTAGTTTAGAGTTTTTGTTAGAGTTCTAGTTTAGTTTTGTTATAGTTAAGAGTTTGGAGTTTTACCTTAGAGACTTAGCTTAGAGTTTTAGTTTAGTTTAGTTTTAGTTAAGAGTTTAGAGTTTTTTAGCTTAGAGTCTTAGCTTAGAGTTTTTGTTAGAGGTCTAGTTTAGTTTAGTTTTAGTTAAGAGTTTGGTGTTTTACCTTAGAGTCATAGCTTAGAGTTTTAGTTAGAATTATAGTTTAGTAATAGTTAAGAGTTTAGAATTTTAGCTTAGAGTCTTAGCTTAGAGTCTTAGCTTAGAGTTTTTGTTAGAGTTCTAGTTTAGTTTAGTTATAGTAAAGAGTTTGGTGTTTTACCCTAGAGACTTAGCTTAGAGTTTTAGTTTAGTTTAGTTTTAGTTAAGATTTTAGAGTTTTAGCTTAGAGTCTTAGTATAGAGTTTTTGTTAGAATTGTAGTTTAGTTTATTTTTTGTTAATATTTTAGAGTTTTAACCTATATTATTATATCATATTTTTTGTTATAGTTATAGTTTATTTTAGTTTTAGTTAAGAGTTTAGAGTTTTTAGCTTAGAGTCTTAGTTTAGAGTTTTTTGTTGAAGTTCTAGTTTAGTTTAGAGTTTTAGCTTATACTTAGAGTTTTAATTAGAGTTCTAGTTTATTTTAGCTTTAGTTAAGAGTTTATAGTTTTAGCTTAGAGTCTTAGCTTAGAGTTTTTGTTAGAGTTCTCGTTTAGTTTAGTTTTAGTTAAGAGTTTAGAGTTTTAGCTTAGAGTCTTAGATTAGAGTTTTTGCTAGAGTTCTTGTTTAGCTTAGTTTAGTTATAGTGAAGAGTTTGAAATTTTAACGTAGATACTTAGCTTAGAGTTTTAGTTTAGTTTAGTTTTAATTAAGAGTTTAGAGTCTTAGATTGGAGTCTCAGACTAGAGTTTTTGCTAGAGTTCTAGTTTAGTTTAGTTTTAGTTAAGAGTTTAGTGTTTTTAGCTTAGGGTCTTAGTTTAGAGCTTTTGTTGAAGTTCAAGTCTAGTTTAGTTTTAGTTTAGAGTCTTAGCTTAGACTTAGAGTTTTAGTTAGAGTCCTAGTTTAGTTTAGTTAGCTAAGTGTTTAGAGTTTTAGCTTAGAGTCATAGCTTAGATTTTTTGTCAGAGTTCTAGTTTAGTTTTAGTTAAGAGTTTAGAGTTTTACCATAGAGTCTTAGCTTAGAGTTTTAGTTAGAGTTGAAGTTTAGTTTAGTTAATTTTAAGAATTTAGAGTTTTAGGATAGAGTCAAAGCTTAGAGTTTTACTTAAAGTTATAGTTTTGTTAATTTTTAGTTAAAAGTTTCGAGTTTTAACTGAGTCTTAGCTTAGAGTTTTTGTTAGATTTCTAGTTTAGTTTAGTTTTATTTAATAGTTTAGAGTTTCACCTTAGAGTCTTAGCTTACAGTTTTTGTTAGAGTTATAGTTTAGTTTAATTTTAGTTAAGAATTTGATGTTTTACCCTAGAGACTTAGCTTAGAGTTTTAGTTTTGTTTAGTTTTAGTTAAGAGTTTAGTGTTTTAACTTAGAGTCTTAGCTTAGAGTTTTTGTTAGAGTTCTAGTTTAGTTTAGATATAGTTAAGAGGTTAGAATTTTAGCTTAGAGTCATAGCTTAGAGTTTTTGTTAGAGTTCTAGTTTAGTTTTAGTTAACAGTTTAGAGTTTTACCATAGAGTCTTAGCTTAGAGTTGTAGTTAGAGTTGAAGTTTAGTTTAGTTACTTTTAAGAATTTAGAGTTTTAGCTTAGAGTCATAGCTTAGAGTTGTACATAAAGTTTTAGTTTGGTTAAGTTTTAGTTAAGAGTTTCGAGTTTTAGCTGAGTCTTAGCTTAGAGTTTTTGTTAGAGTTCTAGTTTAGTTTAGTTTTAGTTAAGAGTTTAGTGTTTTAGCTTAGAGTCTTAGCTTAGAGTTTTTGTTAGAGTTCTAGTTTAGTTTACTTTTAGTTAAGAGTTTAGTGTTCTACCTTAGAGTCATAGCTTAGAGTTTTTGTTAGAGTTCTAGTTTAGTTTAGTTTTAGTTAAGAGTTTAGAATTTTAGCTTAGAGTCTTAGATTAGAGTTTTTGTTAGAGTTCTACTTTTGTTGTTTGCGCTCTAAGATTTCCCAGTTTTTAGAAGATAGACAGAACATTTAGTTTATGTTGTATTTCTATTTCTGACCATTATTATCTATGACTATTGAGATGTAGCTTAGAGTTTTTGTTAGACCTGGAGTTTCGTTTATGGTTTATTTTTATTTTGGGGAAGAGGCTTGTAAATGAGTAATAGACTTGAGTTTTTTATAGTTCTAGTTTACTTTATATATGGTTAATAGTTTGGAGTTTTACCAAAGAAACTCATAATAGAGTTTTAGTTTAGTTTAGTTTTAGTTAGGAGTTTATAGTTTTATCTTATAATAGTAGATTATAGTTTTAGAGTTCTAGTTTAGTTTAGATATAGTTAAGCGTTTGGAGTTTTACCTTCGAAACTTAGCTTAGAGTTTTAGCTTAGGTTAGTTTTAGTTAAGAGTTTCGAGTTTTTTAGCTTGGAGTCTTAGATAAGAGTTTTTGTTAGAGTTCTAGTTTAGTTTTAGTTAAGAGTTGGTGTTTTACCTTAGAGTCATAGCTTAGAGTTTTAGTTAGAGTTCTAGTTTAGTTTAGTTTTAGTTAAGAGTTTAGAATACCCAAATCATAGGTTAGGTTAGGTCAGGTTAGGTTAGAAGTTAGGTTTCTCCATGTTTAAGTTAGGTTAGATTAGGTTAGCTTATCATGAGCGCTCATGATAAGCGAACCTAATCTAAACTAACTTAAACGTGGAGAAACCTAACTTCTAACTTAACCTGACCTAACCTAACCTATGGTTTTGGTATTTATATGCAATATTGTGTAATTTTGTGGTTATGCTAGTTTAGACTAAACTTCAACTCTAACTAAATCTCTAAGCTAAGATTCTATGCTAAAGCTATAACTCTTAACTAAAACTAAACTAAACAATAACTCTAACTAAAACTCTAAGCTAAGACTATAAGATAAAACTATAAACTCTGAACTATAACTAAACTAAACGAAACTTCAACCCCAACTAAAACTCTAATATAAGACTTTAAGTTAAAACTCAAAACTCTTAACTAAAACTAAACTAAACTAGAACTCTAAATAAAACTCTAAGCTAAGACTTTAAGGTAAAACTCTAAACTCTTAACTAAAACTAAACTAAGCTAGAACTCTAACTAAAACTCTAAGCTAAGACCCCAAGCTAAAACTCTAAACCCTTAACTATAACTAAACTAAACTTCAACTCTAAGTAAAACTCTAAGCTAAGACTCTAAGGTAGAACTCTAAACTCTTAACTAAACTAAACTAGAAAACTATAAGCTATGACTCTAAGATAAAAACTCTAAATTCTTAACTATGACTAAACTAAACTTCAACTTCAACAAAAACTCTAACCTATGACTCTATGATAAAACTCTAAACTCTTAACTAAACTAAACTAGAACTATAACAAAAACTTTAAACTACGACTCTAAGCTAAAAACTCTAAATTCTTAACTATAACTAAACTAAACTTCAACTCTAACTATAACTCTAAGCTAATACTCTAAGCTAAAACTCTAAACTCTCAACTAAAACTAAACTAAACTAAAACTCTAACAAAAACTCTAAGCTAAGACTCTAAGCTCTTAAATAGAACTAAACTAAACTATAGATTCAACAAAAACTCTAAGATAAGACTATAATGTAGAACTCTAAACTCTTAACTAAAACTAAACTAAACTATAATTGTAACAGAAACTCTAAGCTAGTAGTCTAAGCTAAAACTCTAAATTTAACTAAAACTAAACCAGACTAAACCTCTAGCAAACACTCTAAGCCAAGACTCTAATCTAAAAACTCTAAAGTCTGAACTTAAACTAAGCTAAGCTAAAACTTTAGGGTAAGCTTCGAAGATAAAACCCCAAACACTTAACCATATCTAAACTAAACTAGAACTCTAAAAACACCAAGCTAAGATTATAAGATAAAACTCTAAACTCCTAACTAGAACTAAACTAAACTAAAACTCTAGGCTGAGTTTCGTAGGTAAAACTCCAAACGCTTAACTATATCTAAACTAAACTAGAACTCTAAAAAACTCTAAGCTAAGATTCTAAGCCAAAACTCTAAACTCTTAACTATTACTAAACTAAACTTCAACTCTAACAAAAACTCTAAGCTAAAACTCTAAACTATTAAATAAAAACAAAATCAGAAAGAAATACAAAAAAAAATATAATATAATACTATAATATATAAACTATATAGTATTAACTGAAAATAAACCAAACTAGAACTATAAAAAAAAATCTAAGATATTACTATTATTTATTACTATTATCTATTAAATATAACTAAACTAAACTATTACTCTAACTAAAACTCTAAGCTAAGACTCTAAGGTAGAACACCAAACTCTTAACTAAAAGTAAACTAAACTAGAACTGTAACTGAAACTCAAAGGTAAAACATCAAACTCTTAACTAAAATTAAACTAAACTAGAACTCTAACAAAAACTCTAAGCTAATACTCTAAGGTAAAACTCTAAACTCTTAACTAAAACTAAGCTAAACTAGAACTCTAATAAAAACTCTAAGCTAAGACTCAGCTAAAACTTGAAACTCTTAACTAAAACTTAACCAAACTATAACTTTATGTAAAACTCTCAGCTATGACTCTAAGCTAAAACTCTAAATTCTTAAAAGTAACTAAACTAAACTTCAACTCTAACTAAAACTCTAAGCTAAGACTCCATGGTAAAACTCTAAACTCTTAACTAAAACTAAACTAAACTAGAACTCTAACTAAAACTCTAAGCTATGACTCTAAGCTAAAACTCTAAACTCTTAGCTAACTAAACTAAACTAGAACTCTAATTAAAACTCTAAGTCTTAGACTCTAAGCTAAAATTCTAACCTCTTAACTATATCTAAACTAAACTAGAACTCTAACAAAAACTCTAAGCTAAGACTCTAAGGTAAAACACTAAACTCTTAACTAAAACTAAACAAAACTAAAACTCTAAGCTAAGTCTCTAGGGTAAAACATCAAACTCTTAAATAATACTAAAATAAACTAGAACTCTAAAAAAAACTGGGATCTAATACTAAAAGTTAAAACTATATTCACTTCCAAAACCATGCTAAAAACAGGAACTCTGACAATATATGAAATATAAGTCTCATTTATAACACAAAGCTTTTAACTAGATACTGACAAAAAAAAAAATTTCAGTAAATCTCCAATCTGACACTGAAAGCTAAAACTCTAATTAACTCTAATAAACTAGAACTCTAATTAAAACTCTAAGTCTAAGCTAAAACTCTAAACTAAAACTAAACTAAACTTGAACTTCAACAAAAGCTCTAAACTAAGACTCTAAGCTAAAAACACTAAACTCTTAACTAAAACTAAACTAAACTAGAACTCTAGCAAAAACTCTTGTTTAAGACTCTAAGAGTAGACTCTAAACTCTTATGTAATACTAAACTAGAATGAGACTCTAATATAGGTCTCTGGTTTAAAATATCGAACTATTAACTATACCTAAACTAAGCTAAACTAGAACTATAACAAAAACTCTAATGTTTGACTCCAAGCTAAGACTCTAAACTCTTAACTATAACTAAACTAAACTAGAACTCTAATTAAAACTCTAAGTCTAAGCTAAAACTCTTAACTAAACTAGAACTTCAACAAAAAACTCTAAACTAAGACTCTAAGCTAAAAACTCTAAACTCTTAACTAAAACTAAACTAAACTAGAAGTCTAACACAAACTCTGAGATAAGACTCTAGGCTAAAACTCTAAACTCTCAACTAAAACTAAACTAAACTACAACTATAACAAAAACTCTATGCTAAGACTCTAATCTAAAACTCTAAAATCTTAACTAAAACTAAACTAAACTAAAACTCTAAGCTAAGTCTCTATGGTAAAACACCAAACTCTTAACTATAACTAAACTAAACTAGAACTCTAACAAAAACTCTAAGCTAAGACTCTAAGCTAAAATTCTAAACTCTTAACTATTACTAAACTAGAACTCTAACTAAAACTCTAAGCTATGCAAAGACCCTTAAAATACCATAGGAAGGAAAATAAACCCTTAGAATAGCACATAAACCCTTAGAATAGCATAGGAAGGAACATAAACCCTTAGAATAGCATAGGAAGGAACATAAACCCTTAGAATACCATAGGAAGGAACATTAGCACTCTACTTTTATCTCAATTCTTAAAAACTTTTGATGACTTTTTATAAAAAAAATTCTTGAAACACAATGGCAGTTTAATTAGAATAATAAGATTTTCTAAAATTCTATAAGAACTTTATTGTAAAGATCAGGGTCTTGATGAGGGAGCAATCCCTTGCACATACGCAATAATTTCTGTTTGTTTTAAGTTTTAATGTTGATCCATGCTTTCAGTTGAAAAACATTTTCTATTACATACGGATAGTATTTGTTAATTAACGGGAAACATATGGAAACAAAATTGTAAAGAAAAGTCATGAGCTTCAATAAACCAAAAATGAGCGGAAGTAAAGTAAAATAATCTTCAAAGTAAAAAACTATGAAGTCTAAAAGAAAAGAAAAGACATAAAACATTTTTTTTCCATGAAAAACCCTATCGTCAATAGAAAACGAACACAAATGAATGTAAAAAAAAATTCCACAAAAAAGTTTGAATAAGAAAAATAAAGAGCTCCAATAAGCCAAAAAGGGCTAAAAATAATTTAAAATAATTTTCAAACCGTAAAACTACTACAAATCACCATCAATAAATAAATAAAACTCAAAATGAACAGAAATTACAATGAATGACCGAGTAAAACTCAAAAAGAGCAAACATTAACATAAGAAGGGTTATTGACCCCCATATCTTCTCATGACCAAAACAGAACTTGCACTTTACTGAGGACAAGTTACATTTTAAATGTTTTCACTTTTTGACTTTAATAAAAAAAAAAGTATTAAGACTTTAAGGAATAGATGTATATGTGTCATAGGCAGCGCGCTAGCGCTGCCTAAGTAAAGAACGATGTGGACACAATGTGTTTCTTTTTTTTTCCTCCATACCCGGGCACTTCGTATCGAAGGAGTTGTCGTAGAAACTTTGAAATGGGCTCATTTGATTGGAAATTGGAATGGCTTGTGCCCTGTTTAATAGTCAAAAGTGATTGAAGGGCAACTAGCCCCTCCCAGACGATAATTCCCCCAAACACATTCAATCAAAATTTTGAGATAGCCATTTTGTTCAGCGTAGTTGATTTTCAGATAGAAAACATATTTTTGAGGAGGACATTCCCCCACAATCGTCAATGCAAGGGCTTTAAGTTATGCCCTGGGGGCATATAAAGTTTTAATAGAAGAGATTGTCGTAGAAACTTAAAAAAATGCTCATTCGATTAGAAATTCAAAGAGCTAGTGCCCTTTTTAAAGGTCAATAGTGATTGGAGGGCAACTAGCCCCGCCCCACGCCCATCATTTCCCCAAACACATCCACTCAAAATTTAGAGATTGCAATTTTGTTCAGCATAGTTGATTTTCAGATAGAAAATATGTTTTTGAGGAGGAAACTCCCCCGAAGCCCTCAGGGCAAGGGTTTTAAGTTATGCCCTGGGGTCATATAAGGTTTTTAAAGAGTGTGTTGTCGTAGAAACTTCAGAAAAAGCTCATTCGATTGGATATTCAATGGGCTAGTGCCCTTTTAATAGTTGAATGTGATTGGAGGGCAACTACCCCCCCCCCCACACACCCATCCTTCCCCCAAACACATCCAATAACAGTTTTGAGATACCTATTTTGTTCAGCGTAGTTGATTTCCATATAAAAAATTTATTTTTGAGGAGGACACTCCCCCACAATCCTCAGGGCAAGGATTATAAGTTATGCCCTGGGGGCATATAAGGTTTTTATTGAAATCTTTGTCGTAGAAACTTGAAAAAGGGCTCATTCAATTTGAAATTCAAAGGGCTAGTACCCTTTTTAATATTCGAAAGTGTTTTGAGGGCAACTAACCTAACCCCCCTAACCTAACCTAACATAAACCGGAGATGACACGCACACAGAGACGACACACATATAGAATCGACACACAAACAGAGACGACAAACACACAGAGACGACACACACAGACAGACGACAAACACACAGAGATGACACACACATAGAGACGACACACACACAGAGGCGAAACATACACAGAGACGACAAACACACAGAGATGACAAACACACAGAAACATCACACGCACATAGACGACACACACACAGAGACGACAAACACACAGAGACGACACGCACACAGAGACGACACACACAGAGAGACGACAAACACATGGAGACGACAAACACACAGAGACAACACACGCACAGAGACGAAACACACATAGAGACGACACACATTGAGATAATACACGTAGATACACATAGAGAAAAGGTTTTTACTTAAATCTTTGTCGTAGAAACTTGAAAAAGAGCTCATTCGATTTGAAATTCAAAGGGCTAGTACCCATTTTAATAGTCGAAAGTGATTTGAGGGCAACTGACCCCCCTCTCACGCCCACCTTTTCCCCAGACATTCCCCCACAACACTCAGTGCAAGGATTATAAGTTATGCCCTGGGGCAATATAAAGTTCTTTTTGAAATCTTTGTCGTAAAAACTTGAAAAAGGGCTTCTTCGATTTGAAATTCAAAGGTCTAGTAACCTTTTTAATGGTCGAAAGTGATTTGAGGGCAACTACCTCCCCCCCCCCCCCTCTCTCACGAAAATCTTTTCCCCAAACACATCCAATCCAAAATTTTGGATAACCATTTTATTAAACGTAGTTGAAAGTTTTGGAAATTAGGTCTTTCAAAATGGCAACCCCTCCCCCCATCACCCTCAGAGCAAGGGTTGTAAGTTATGCCCTGGGGGTATATAAAGCTTTTATTGAAAGCGTTGTCGTAGAAAATTCAAAAGGGCTCATTCAATTGGAAATTTAAAGGGCTAGCGCCTTTTTAATAGTTGAAAGTGATTGGATAGCGACCAACGCCCCTTTCACGCCCACCATCTTCCTAAACACATCCAATCAAAATTTTGAGATACCCTTGTTGTTCAACGTAGTTGAAAATTCTTGAAGTTAGGTCTTTTAAGATGATAACCCCCTCAGAGCCCTCAGTGCAAGGGTTGTAAGTTATGCCCTGGGGGCATTAAATTTTATATCGAAAGTTGTTATAGAAATTTCAAAAAGGGCTTATTTGATTGGAAATTTGAAATTACACTTTTTAATTGTCGAAAGTGAGCGGAGAGTAATTAACCCTCCCCCCCTCTTACACCCATCATTTCCTCAAAAACGTTCAATCAAAGTTTAGAGATAGCCATTTTGTTCAACATAGTTGAAAGTTCTGGAAATTATGTATTTAAGGATGACGAAACCCTAAGAGCCCCAAGGGCAAAGTTTGTAGTTTATGCCCTAGGGCCATATAAGACTTTATATATAGAGTTGTCTGAAAACTTCAAAAGGGGTTCATTCAATTTGAAATTGAGAGGGCTAGTGCCTTTTGTAGTAGTCAAAAGTGATTGGAGCGTAACTAACCTCCCTCTCACGCCCACCATTCCTCCAAACACATCCAATCAAAATTTCAGATAGTCATTTTGTTCAACGTAGTAGAAAGTTCTGGAAATTAGGTCTTTGATACTGACCTTAGGGTAAGGGTTGTAATTTATGCCCTGGGGGCGTACAAGGTGTTTATAGAAAGCGTTGTCGTTTCCAAAAGTGCTCATTCGATTGGAAATCGAAAGGCCTAGTGCGCTTTTTATAGTCAAAAGTGATTGGAAGGCTTGACGTTCTTATAGTAAAGATTGATGGGGGTATAATATATTAGTTTTTGTTGTTGTTGTTGTTTAGACCAGGGCACTTTGTATCGAAGGAGTTGTCATGGGAACTTCGAAAAGGGCTCATTCAATTGAAAATAGAAAGGGTTGGTGCCCTTTTTAATAGTCGAAAATGATTGGAGGGCAACTAGTCCCCCTACCACTTCCCCCCTCTCATTTGCCCATTATGTTTAAAAACTAAATGTTGCCTTAAGATTAAATAAAAATAAACTGTAATAAGGCTAATTCCCAATAAGATATCTCAGCAGTATCCCAAGAACGACTGAGGGTATTATGTTCAAACTTTCGGGACTACTTCTGCTCTTAAACTTTTACCAAATCAAAATAGCGTAAGTGTATCCAAGGTATCAAAGAAAGTAAACAGATTGTTTTGCGAATGGTATCAAGTTTTCCATTTCAGGTCAACTAGAGGAAATATGAAACTAAATTAAACAGTACTATGTATGTCCAGATTTTTAAAAGGGTGTATGTTATTAAAAATTGCTCAAAATTTTTATCAAGCATACAAATAGCAGGCCAAACTATAAAGTATTAAAAAACTAAAAGATTTAAAGTAGTATTTTCTTTTTCCCTGAAAAGACTCTGTCAATATAAAACGAACAGAAATTAATTAAAAAAAACTTTTTCTACAAAATAAGTTTTTCAAAGAAAAGTAAAGAACTCCATTAAACAAAAATGAGCAAAAATAAAATCAAATAATCTACCAAGCGTGAAACTACCACAAATCAGCGTCGATAAATAAATGAAACCCAAAACGAACAGAAATTACAATAAATAACCGAGTCAAACTCAAAACGAGCAGAAATTAATATAACTTGGGCGCAAAACCACTATGCCCTCCCAAAGCCAGAACAAAATTTGCAATTTACTAAAAAAATACAAATGAATGCGCATTGTCAGTTTTATATACATATACTAATATTTAGTAATCAAAATGTTAGTATTATTTGATTTATAAAAGTAATAAATGTAAAAACATTTATATTTTTTCACAAAGTGCAAATTTTATTCTGGCCTTGGGAAGGCATAGGGGTTTTGCGCCCAACTTATGTTAATTTCTGCTTGTTTTGAGTTTTACTCGGTTATTTATTGTAATTTCTCTTCGTTTTGGGTTTCATTTATTTATCGTTGCTTATTTGTGGTAGTTTTATGCTTGGTAGATTATTAAATTTTTTTTGCTCTTTTTTTGTTTAACGGACTTCTTTACTTTTGTTTGAAAAACTTATTTTGTAGAAAAAGTTTTTTTGATTAATTGAATATAAACTGACAATCTTCGGCTATATGTTTTTTTTAAGTAATGTGCAAATTATGTTCTGATATTGAGAAGACATCAGTAGTGAATGCCTAATAATTAAAGAAGGGGCTCCTAATTTGGGCATTGACCTACTTTAGTGAGAGAGGCGTTAGAATTCAATAGTCAAATTACAGATACTCCTACAAGAGAACTAAATCTAAAAATAGTCTGTGACGTTGGGTTAACATCAAATTGTTTCTTCTGGAATTTGTTACAGGATTCTTGCAAGGAATTTGACACGAGGTTCTTACGTGCACATGGATAACACAAAGAATATATTTATTCCGAATGTATTCAATGCGGAAGTTTTAAATGCGTAAGTGTGGTCGGTATGATACACAAGAACCAAATGAAGAGTGTACTTAACATAAAATATTGTATAGTATTCGGAATATACATAAACTCGATATTAATAAAGCTGTATACGTTTTAGGTAATGATACGGCAGACATTTGTTGTCCATAACCCAACCTCCAAGGGCCCCAATTCTCCCCTCCCCCCGAACTTTTTGGACAATCCCTCATTTTTTTCTTATACTTTTTTCAGGTTTTTTTCAATTTTTTTTAACTTTCTCAACTTTTCTCAACTGAAAATTTTCTCAACTTTTTTTTACATGTCTCAGAATGACATGAAATAAACTTAAAACCAAAGACATTCACATTTAATATTTTCAAAATACAAAATGAGAATGATGTAGATATGTTAGTCATGACTTTTACTATTAGAAAAATAATGTTTGTAGTAGCACTTTTTTTCTGACTTGGAATTTTTTGGACTTGGAAAACTATTAATTTTTTTTTATTTATGCACCTGTATTAGTGATACTCTATGGTTGCTTATACACACTACGCGATTCTCCCAGTGATACTGTGTTTTTTTACATGTCTTAGAATGACAGGAAACACGCTTAAAACTATAAAATTCACATTTAATATTTTCAAAATACAAAATGATAATGATATAAATGTGTTAGTCATGGCTTTTACTATTAGAAAAATAGTGTTTGTAGTAGCACTTTTCTGTTCCTTTCTGACTTGGAAGTGTTGCTCATAGACCCAACACGGCTGTCCCAGTGTCTTAAAATGACATGTAATATTCTTCAAACAAAAAAAAAATCACATTTAATATTTTCGAAATGAAAAATGAGTATACTATAGATATGTTACTCGTGATTTTTACTATTAGAAAAATAATGTTTGTAGTACCTTTTATATTTTTTTAGACTTGGAATTTTTTGGACTTGGAAAAATTATTCAATTTTTTTATTATTATTTTCTTCAAATTGTTGTATATTTTTTCAGTTATATGACTTAACTTGTCACCGTTACATTCTGTTGATGTTTCAAACTTCATTTTGGCATTTTGCGTTGAAATGTAAGACTTGGAATATTTTTAAAGTGCAGTGTCGTGGTTTACCTTGTCACTTTTAAATTCTGCTGATGTTTTAATGTTCATTTGGAATTTTTTTCATTGAAATGTAAGACTTGGAAATTTTTATGTTGTGTTTTGTAGTGGTTTACCTTGTCAGAGCTACATTTTGTTGATATTTCAAAGTTATTTGGACTATCTTGTCATTGTAATGTAAGACATGAATATGTTTTGTAGTGTTGTGTCGTGGTTTACCATGACACTTGTAACTTTTTACATTCTGTTCATTTTTCAAAGTTCATTTTGGTATTTTTTGTTGAAATAAAAGACTTGGAATATTTTTGTAGTAATATGCCATGGCGTACCATGTCACTGTTACATTCTGTTGATGTTTCAAAGTTCATTTAGGAATTTTTTCCTTGAAATGTAAAACTTGGAATATTTTTGCAATGATCTGTTGTGGTTTCCCTTGTCAATGTTACAAACTGTTGATGTTTCAAAGTTCAGTCTGGAATTTTTTCGTTGAAATGTAAGACTGAATATTTTTGTAGTGATGTGTCGTTGTTTCCATTGTCAATGTTAAATTTTGTTGATGTTTCAATGTTCAGTTAGGATTTTTTTATTTGAAATGTCGGACTTGAAATATTTTTATAGTGCTGTATCGTGGTTTACCATATCATTATTACATTCTGTGTATGTTTCAAAGTTCATTTGGAATTTTTTCGATGAAATATAAGACCAAGAATATTTTTACAGTGCTGTGTTGTGGATTACCTTGTCATTGTTACATTCTGTTCATGCTTCAAATTTCATTTTGGAATTTTTTCATTGAAATGAAAGACTTGGAATATTTTAGTAGTGTTGTGTCATGCTTTACCTTGTCACTTTTAAATTCTGTTGATGCTTCAAAGTTTATTTGTATTTTTTATCGTTGAAATGCAAGACTCTGGAATATTTATATAGCGTTGTGTAATGGTTTACCGTGACACTTTTACATTTTGTTGATGATTCAAACTTCATTTTGGAATTTTTTCGTTGAAATGTAAGACTTGGAATATTTTTGTAGTGCCGTGGTTTACCTTGTAATTGTTACATTCTGTTGATGCTTCTAAGTTCATTTTGGATTTTTTTTTTCATTGAAACGTAAGACTTTGAATATTTTTGAAGTGATGTGTCGTGGCTTTCCTTGTAATTGTTACATTCTGTTGATGTTTCAAAGTTCAATTTGGAATTTTTTCGTTGAAATGTAAGACTTGGAAAATTTTAGTACTATTGTGTAGCGTTTTACAGTGTTACTGCTACATTCTGTTGATGTTTCAAAGTTCAATTTGGAATTTTTTCATTGAAACTTAGGACTTTGAATATTTTAATAGTGTTGCGTCGTGGTTTAACTTATCATTGTTACATTCTGTTCATGTTTCAGGTGTCAGGTGTTACATTCTGTTCATGTTTCAAGACGTAATTTTCATGGAGATTCTATGACTTTTTTTAAGGTTAACTTACACTAGGTTAAGTGATGGGTCACTTAACCTAGTGTAAGTTAACCTAAAAAAAGTAATAGAATCTCCATGAAAATTACATATTCAGATTCATAAGATAAGATAAGACAATATTTATTTTCCAAACGCTATCACAAGCTCTAATAGAGCCGAATTCGCTTCATATGTCAAAAAGAAATAGACAAAGCAAAATGAAAAAAAAAATAATACAGCAAGAAAAGAAACACTAATCAAGCATAAAAATTGTCGATAAGAATTTAACAAATGGCTAGAATAGAAACAGAAGAATAGAAGAAGAAGGGGTGGGGGATAAAAGAAAATCACAATCAAGAAGAAAAACATTGCCAAAATCGTGTTCAAGGTCAAATACATAAAATTAAAAAAAACACTTAAAATCAAGGCAAATTAGTTGTCAAAAGAAATATTTACAATTAAAGAAAGGAATACAATTAAAGGAAAAACATTTAAAATTAAAGGTCAGAAAAGAAATTTAACATAAATAATTATCAACAAAATAGAAAATAAAAGTGACAAAGATAAAGAGAAAAAAAAATGACACATGATTATTGGGAACATACGCAACAACTAAAATAAGAGAGAGGGGAGTTAATTTTGGTAAAGAGCATATTTCAGGAATTATTGAGGTGCGCCAAAATACAGGGGATAAAACTTTTCCGGAACATCTAGTTAACGGTATGAAAAGATAAATATGTTGGAATTACCAAGGAAATTAAGCGGGGGAGACGGGGTCTAAAGGGGTCATATAAATCAGGAAAGATGTCCTCAGTACGAGGATTTGATATTGCGGATTTAGCAAAACAAAAACATTTGTACTCTCCTTTCTTTTAACGTTGTAATACCAGCAGATTTAAGGAGGAAGGAGTATGGAATTTTGCTCTCTTTATAGATGATCCTGAGAAAACACTTTTGAACCGACTCAATTTTGTCACTAAGCTCGCTCGAAAGATGCGAATGCCAGACCTGGCATGCATATTCTAATAGCGGTCTCATAAATGATAAATAAACACAGAGGGACTGCATCTTAGGGCAATTAAATCTGTTTAAAATTTTTAACATAGATAATGAAACGTTTGCTTGTTTAACAATATTAGAAACATGCATGTCCCATTTAAGATTATTTGAAATTTTGACCCCAAGGAGTTTAACATGTTTCACAGGCACTTCGGGAGGGATAGGGTCAAGGAAATCGGGCATGGATTTCAAGAAATTTATCGTCATTATATTTGATTTGGTGGAATTTACTTTCATATTTAGGTTCTTAGCATCATCTGAAATGTGGGTTAGGATTTCAAGGGGGTCACTTTTAGAATTCCTGTGACACACCTCAAGGATCGACAAGTCATCCACGTAATTCACCTTTCGGGAAAATCCCCACCAATATAAATAGGGTTCTCCTAATGTCGGAGAACCCTATGGTTCTTATGTTTCAATGTAAATCACCCATGATAACCTAACCTAAATGAATCTAAATTAAAAGCAGCGAATCTTACTACAACCACTAGGTTCAACGACATATTCTGCCTTTACATGGAGTTTCCAAATTTTATTCAGCTTTGTTTTTGTTTAAGTATGAACGTGGATTATTGCCACAATGTTTTGATCAAATGTTCGTGTCTGGATGTAATTTCAATGAATACTCAACCAGAACAGCATCCCAGATATATATCTTAGGCTTCAACTCGAAAATCATTCTTCTCTATCCGTTATATGGGAACAGGGTTTTATAATAGTTTACCAAATGAATTATTAGTTGAAGAAAATATTGCTAGTTTTAGGGGTATCTTAAAATCTATGTGTTTTGGTGAGTATAATATTTCTTAATGATTTCCTCTTGAGTTGTCTCTCAGTTGTATTTTGGCTATTTTTTATTGTGGTTGTGTGAAGGTGGTAGTGAGAGAACGGTGATAATTCGTTATAGTTTGTTTTTTTATTTTAGGAGTTGCACTAAGTTGGAGGAAGTTGTGCCGTGCTTTTTTTTCTTTTTTATTGTTCTATTCTTTTAACTTGTTGATAGCGAGGCATATATCATGTTTTTTTTGAAGGGTGTATAGCCTAAACAAGTTTGCTTCTGGTGGTTCATTTATTTATTTGTTTGATTTAAATAAAAAAACCTTATTATTATTATTATTATTATTATTATTATTATTATTATTATTATTAGGTTACTTAATGTAACCTACTGATGATATGACAGCCCTATTAGGGAATTTAAAAGAAAATCCAAAATGAACTTTGAAACATGAACAAAATGTAACAGTGACAAGATAAACCATGACACAAGTCTACAAAATTATTCCAAGTATTACATTTCAAAGAAAAACATCCAAAATGAAGTTTGAAACATCAACAGAATGTAACAGTGACAATGTAAACCACGACACAACACTACAAAAAATATTCTAAGTCTTACATTTCAACGAAATAATTCCAGAATGAACTTTGAAACATGAACAGAATGAAACAAGGACAAGGTAAACCACAACACAACACTACAAAAATATTCAATTCTTACATTTCAAAAAATATTCCAACATGAACTTTGAAATATCAATAGAATATAACAGTGTCATGTTAAACCACGACAAAACACAACAAAAACATTTCATGTCTTACATTTCAATGGAAAAAAAATTCCAAAATGAACTTTTAAACATAAACAGGATTAGCAGGGACAAGGTAAACCACGACACAACACTACACAAATATTCCATGTCTTACATTTCAACAAAAAAACTTTCAAAATGAACTTTGAAACATGAACAGAATATAAAAATGACAAGTGTCGTGGTAAACCACGACTCAATACTACAAAAATATTCCATGTCTTATATTTCAATGAAAAAAAAATCCAATTGAACTTTGAAACATCAACAGAATGTAACAGTGACAATTTAAACCACCACACAACACTAAAAAAAATATTCCAAGTCTTATATTTCAATGAAAAAAATTCCAAATGAACATTAAAACATCAGCAGAATTTAAAAGTGACAAGGTAAACCACGACATAATGCTACAAAAATATTCCAAATCTTAAGTTTCAACCAACAAAAATTCCAAAAAGAACTTTGAAACATGAACGGAATGTAAGAATCACAAGGGGAACCACAATATAACACTAAAAAAAATATTCCGGGTCTTATATTTCAAAGAAAAAATTTCAAAATGAAATTTCAAACATCAGTAGAAGGCATAAGTGACAAAGTAAACGACGACACAACACTACAAAAATATTCGACATAACACTACAAAAGAAAAATTCAAAATGAACTTTGAAACTTCATCAGAATGTAACAGTGATAAGGTAAACTATGACACAACACTACAAAAGTATTCCAAGTCTAACATTTCAATGAAAAAAAAAATTCCAAAATGAACTTTGAAACAACAATAGAATGTAACTGTGACACGGAAAACCAAGACACAACGCAAACAAAATATTCCAAGTCTTACATTTAAAAGAAAAAATTCCAAAATGAACTTTAAATCATCAATAGAATGTAACAGTGAAAAGATAAACCCACTAAACAACACTACAAAACATAATCCAAGTTTAACATTTCAAAGGGAAAATTCCAAAATGAACTTTAAAAGATCAACAGACTGTAACAGTGACAAGGTAGACCACTATACAACACTAAAAAAATATTCCAAGCCTTACGTTTAAAAGAAAAATTCCAAAATGAACTTTGAAACCTGAACAGAATGTAACAATGACATGGTCAACCACAACACAACACTATAAAAATATTCCAAGTATTAAATTTCAACAAAAAAAATTCCAAGATGAACTTTGAACCATCAGCAGAATGTAAAAGTGACAAGTTAACCATGACACGACACTACAAAAATATTCTTGGTCTTATATTTCAACAAATAAATTCCCAATTGAACTTTTAAACATGAATAGAATGTAACATTGACAAGTTAAACCACGACATAACACTATAAAAACTGTCTTACATTTCAACGATAAAAAATCAAATGAACTTTGAAACATAAGCAGAATGTAAAAAGGGACAAGATAAACCACGAGACAACACTACAAAAATATTCCAAGTCTTACATTTCAACGAAAAACTTCCAAAATGAACTTTGAAACATCAACAGAATATAACAGTGACAAGGTAAACCACGATACAACACAAAAATATACCAAGTCTTCCTTTTTAACGAAAAGATTCCAAAATGAACTTTGAAACGCCATCAGAATGTAAAAGCGACAAGTTAAACCGCAACACAACACAACACAAATATTCCAAGTGTTACATTTCAACAAAAAAACTTTCCAAAATGAACATTGAAAAATGAACAGAATGTAAAAAATTACAAGTGTCGTGGTAAACCACGACTCAATACTACAAAAATATTCCATGTCTTATATTTAAATGAAAAAAAAATCCAAATGAACTTTGAAACATCAACAGAATGTAACAGTGACAAGGTAAACCACTACATAATACTACAAAAAATATTCCAAGTCTTAAATTTCAATGAAAAAAAATTTTTTTAATGAGCCTTGAAACATCATCAGAATGTAAAAGTGACAAGGTAAACTACGATATAACACTTTAAAAAGATTCCAAGTCCTCCATTTCAACGAAAAAAATCTCCAAAATGAACTTTGAAACAAGAACGCAATGTAACAGTGCAACAATGTAACAAGGTGAATCACAATACAACACTATAAAAAATATTACAAGTCTTACATTTCAAAGAAAAAGTTTTAAAATGAAAGTTGAAACATCAGTAGAATGTATAAGTGACAAAGTAAATTTTGACACAACACTACCAAAATATTCAGGTCTTACATCTCAACTAAAAAATTCCAAATGAACTTTGAAACATGAAGAAAATGTAATAATGACAAGGTAAACCACAATACAACACTATAAAAATATTTCAAGTCCTTCATTTCAATGAAAAAATTTCAAACTGAACTTTGAAACATCAACAAAATAAAACAGTGACAAGGGAAACCACGACACATTACTACAAAAATATTCCAAGTCTTACATTTCAACGAATTAAATTGGTTTGCAAAAGTGAAATTGTTAGACAGAAAGATATTGCGAAACATTACATTGGCTTGGGATTGGTGACGTATAATCCTCTTCTACGTTTATCAATGAATTCCGTGACCCAGTGATTATAGAATTTTATTGGATATCCTTTGCTCATTTAATTAAGACGTAAGTGGTTTTATAAGACATTTAGTAACCCTAATTAGGCAAGCAGGAGAGGGGCAGTTCCCCCGTCGCAAGCGTCATTGTACCTGCTGGGAGAGCCTCCCTTAAACTGTGGGGATAAGGTGAACGGGGGCTGATGCTTCCCTTGTCGTTTTGGGAAGGCCCTATTATAACCGCCGCACTCCGAGTACATCAATTATTTTTTCACCTATGATTTCCCCCTAATTATTTCAAAATTCATCTACCATTTGAATGAGCAATACGTATTGTGAACGCGCTATATCTGTTTATCATGTCTGGAGGGGATGAAGAAAATTTGCATTATTGTCTGGGGCTGAATTTCGTTCAGAAAAACGTTGAGAAAGGAATTGATGATGAGATGATTATGAAGTTTGTTGCAGAGTTTCTTGACGTTGATGATATTGTGAAGGCAAAGAAATTGCTTGGGTCCAAGCTATATCCAGAAGTCGGATCGAAAGCGTCACTGAGCCATCTAGGTGATATTCTGGACTTTATCAAGAATGTTAATACAAACGATTTCGAAATCCCAGTATTTGTTATTCTAAGCACGAATGAAGTGCCATTGATACCAGCCAAAGCTTATTCTACTCTTTTTTCGAGAGTGAATGAGCTGCATGTCCAGTTAAAGAAAATTTCTAACCAGTTCGAGGCATATTCCAACTATTTCCCGCCACTACTACAGGCTGGAGCCAGTCCCACGAAACCAGCCGATAGCCACTCTACTATTGTTATCTCTAAATTGCCACCGTCAATTAGTGATCCAACAAGCCGTACGGACTTAATCGACCAATTAAGTGGTCATGATTCGATTGCTAGTGTTCGGCCGTTGAGAGATAATCTTTTTGTTAATATTCTGAAATCTGTAGCTTCTGACTTCTGTGAGTCAGTGAAGTCTGTTGTTTCGGGTGCTGGCAAGAAGATTCTGCAGAAGCGGTTTCTCAGAATAGTAAAAGGAATCCCGCTGTCATTTAATTCTAGTGAATTCAAAATGCACTCAGGAGTCGAGGATGCAAGTCTATTTGGGTCGTCCCAAACTATCAAGTTAGTTTTTTTGGACTTGTTTGGTAAAAGTGACACGATAAAAATGGTGTGAAAATTGGATACGAGATTATCAGCGTTTATTACTTTATAAGTGTACCGCGTTGTTGCTTTAAGTGCAGGTCTCCTGATCACGTTCTAAACAAATGCAACAATCAAGTGGAAAAATATGCGCACTGTGCTGGCAGTCACTCTTCTTCGAAAGATGCGCTCTGTACCAACATCCCTTATTGTGCGAACTGTGGCGGGTCACACGGTTCTTATTGTCTACTGTGTCCGGTGCTCAAATCTCGTATTGCGGCCGGTGTGAAAAAATGATGTTGCAATAGTTCTCGGTTATTTCGTACAATATAATCGTAACGCGTAGGAAAGAGCACATCATTGACGAACTTTTGTGCAAATACGACATCGTCTGTCTTCAAGAGGATCTTCTATCATCAGCTAATACCATTCTGCTGAAACGGAGTGGGAATCACATTGCGTTTGTAAATGCTGCACGGTCTACGTTTTGCAGACCTTCCAGAGGCCTCGCCTGTATTTTAAAACGTAGCTCTTTTTCATCCTTGACGCCAATGGTGTTCCACAGTGAAGAAAACATCTTGGTTGTGCGAATTGCATGTAGTATTTATAAATTTATATTTTCCTTGTGATCATAAATCTGTTCAGTCACTGAATAAAATTGCCAAAACTGGTAGTGTTTTGAAAAAAAATGGCAGATTCTGCATTGCCTTTTGGTTATCAATTTGTTGTTGCTGGGGATTTTAATGCTGATTTATTAAATTTAAACATCGGATATGATTTTCCAGTCTTTGTCCGAGTTTAAACTACTGAATAAAAATCCTTAATTTTCATATATCATCATTCTGGGAGCCATACTAATATAGACCGCGTTCTTTGTTCTCCAAATTTATCGGTTTCAATTGTTTCTGTTCACGAAACAGAAAGTGATATAGACCACCTACAAATTTCCTTTTCGTTCTATATCTCACTGTCACCAGATATTTCATTCGTGAATCGTAGATGGTTTACCAGGCGAAATTGGAACAAGGCTAATTGAGCGCTCTACATTTCTTCTCTTACATCTCTTTTGTTTACGACAAAAGTTTCCTTTCAGCTACTTCAGATTGGATATAGATTTGTGTATGATAAGAATTTGTTTAACAATTACTATTTAGATATTATATCATGTATGAAAGAAACCAAAAGAGCGGCCGTTCCAGAGGACCGTGTAAAATTTAATACGCGGAAGCCTGAATAATCGTGGGACCCAGGTCTAATAATAGTGAAAAATAAAGCCAAATTTTGGCTGCGTATATTGGTTTTCTTGTGGACGGCCACTTAACGGCGTAGTATTTGAGCTTAAACAAAACATAAACTAGAGTATAAAAAGTATTTACGATCTGCAAAATCTCAAAATCTAAAGGTAGTAAATTCAGATAAAATTGATGATTCTTTTTCAACGAGTAACCCAATTAGTCCTGCTGCTTGGTGCAATTATTATGATCACATTCATGCTACATTTATGAAGCTTCATTATTCTGTTCTTCCTACCTCACTCCGCCAGAACCAGATCCTCCCAGTTCATTTATCTTCGGTGGTACTAGCTATAAAGAAGCTCAAGTCAAGTTCTAATGATGGTGATGGCATAAGTGCCAAACACCTAAAGGTTGATTGTCCAGCTCTTGCCCAACATCTACAACTTCTTTTCCAAATTTTTTTATGTACCTCGTTTGTGCCTGAAAATTTTTTGTGCGGAAGAGTTACCTCAATTTTAAAAAAAGAAAAATTCCGATTGAGCGTTTATCTTACAGGCCAATAACGGTTTCTTGCAATGTAAGTAAAATTTTAGAGTATATTCTCCTCCCTTCAATAACACTTCCGCATACTTCGGTGAAAACCATATCGGGTTTTCAGCTGGGGTAAGTTGCTAGCAAGCACACCGTGTTTTTGTGAATATTCTTACTGAGGTGACTAAAAATGGATTTGATTTAAATTTATGCGCTTTAAATCTCTCCAAGGCCTTTGACATTATTACCAATTTTCAAGCTATTTTTTCTCTTTTTAGTCACGGTATTAACATTTTGGCAATCTTTCTTCTTGGATATTGGTATTCCATTTCTTTTTTTCAGATCAAAGTGGACATGAATATTATCGACTCCAAAATTCCAGTGCGGTGTGGGGTCTGGCAAGGTGCCGTCCTTTCTCCTTCTATTTTTAAATTTTGTAAATCATATGTTGTTTCTTATATCCCATCCACTTGCATTCTTAATTCCGTTAACATCTCTTATCTTACTTATACAGATGATTTTCTTTTGATCAGTAGGACTAAAGAGGGGCTTTCCCTGTCTGTCTCAACAATTGCATCTAAACTTCATACCATTGGACTTTCTCTTAATCGTTCAAAGTGTGAATGTGTGAAAGTGTGAATGACCCCTCTAGTTTGCAGATATTTTTCTGTCCCGTTGGCTCCTTCTTTCCGGTGGCCGGGTATAATTGTTAGTAAAACACTAAAATCTTTCCGAAAACTTGTCGTCGCTGATTGCAAGAAGAAAAATTCAGTCAAGTTATTCTAATATTGTTTCAAATCGAGGTAGATACAATTGAAAGTCTCTTGCTAGATTATATTCGGTTTTTACAGATCATTCGGTTTTGTTCTTGTCTGGAATTTACCCTATTCTTCACCAAAAAGACATCAGATTACTTCATTCATATTATTTCCAGTTTCCCGCTTTCTATTGTATCTGCCTCCATGGTATAGAAATCGGAATCTTATGTCTGTTTTCGGTCTTCGGGATATTGGGTCAAGGCTTAAAGAATTTGCCGGCAAACTACCCCAGTCTACATATAAGTATTTGCCAGCCCACAGTGGCCTTTCTCGTTTGCTGTATTTTTTTTGTATCTTGATTGTTTTTCTTCTCTTTGGTTACTCTGCTCTTACGAAGTTTTTAAGATTTATCTACTCATGTATGTAATGCATTATCTACTTTTTTCTTTATACTCCACAATTATCATTTTTGTAAAGGAAGTGGGTTAAAAATAAATTATTATTATTATATTTCAACGAAAATAATTGCAAAATGAACTTTGAAACATCAACAAAATGTAAGAGTGTCATGGTAAACCACGACAAAACACTAGAAAAATATTCCAAGTCTTACATTTCAATGAAAAAATATTCCGAAATGAACTTTGAAACATCAACAGAATATAGCAGTGGCAAAGTAAACCATTACACAACACTATAAAAAGATTCCAAGTCCTCCATTTCAACGAAAAAAAAATTCTAAAATGAACTTTGAAACATTAACAGAATTTAAAAATCACAAGTGTCGTGGTAAACCACGACTCAATACTACAAAAATATTCCATGTCTTATATTTCAATGAAAAAAAATTCCAAATGAACTTTGAAACATCAATAGAATGTAACAGTGACAAGGTAAACCACCACACAACACTAAAAAAAATATTCCAAGTCTTACATTTCAATGAAAAAAATCCAAAATGGAATTAAAAACATCATCAAAATTTAAAAGTGACAAGGTAAACCACGACACAACACTACAAACAAATTCAAGTCTTACCTTTCGACGAAAAAATTCCAAAATGAACTTTGAAACATGAACAGAATGTAATAATTACAAGGTAAACCACGATATAACACAATAAAAACATTCCAAGTCTTACATTTTGACAAAAAAAATCCAAAATGAACTTTGAAACATCAAAAGAATGTAACTGCGACAAGCTAAACCTTAACATAGCACCACAATAATATTTGAAGTCTTACATTTCAACAAAAAACTTCCAAACTGAAATTTGAAACATCAACAGAATGTAACAGTGACAAGCGAAACAACGACACAACACTATAAAAATATTCCAAGTCTTACATTTCAACGAAAAAATTCCAAAATGAAGTTTGAAACTTCAACAGAATGTAACGGTGACAAGTTAAGTCACATAAATAAAAAAATATGAAAAAGAATTTTAAGAAAATAATAATAATGATAATAAAAAGTTAAAGTCATGACTAACACATCTATATCATTCTCATATTGTATTTTGACAATATTTAATGTGAATTTTTCAGTTTTATGCGTGTTTTATGTCATTCTAAGACATTTAAAAAAAACACGGTATCACCGGGAGAACTGCATAGTGTGCATGAGCAACCTTAGAGTACCACTAATACAGGCGCATAAGTAAAAAAAAAATTGAATAATTTTCCAAGTCCAAAAATTCCAAGTATGAAAAAAAAAGAAAAGTTCAACTACAAACATTATTTTTCTAATTGTAAAAAGTCAACTAACATATCTATATCATTCTCATTTTGTATTATTAAATGGGATTTTTTGGTTTTAAGTTTATTTCATGTCATTCTAAGACATCTAAAAAAAAGTTGAGAAAATTTTCTGTTTAAGAAAAATATGAAAACATGAAAAATATGAGTTAAAAAAAAGATAGAAAAAAACTTGAAAAAAAGTATAAGAAAAAAATGTAGGGGGGGAAGTTGGGGGGGGGGGTATTTGGGCTCTTTGAGGTTGGGAGATGGAAAACTAATGGCTGCCGTATCATTACCTAAAATGTATGCAGCTTTATGTATATCGAGTTTATGGTTATTCCCTATACTATACAATATTTTATGTTCAGTACACTCGTCATTTGGTAATTGTGTATTATACCGACCAAACTTACGCATTTAAAATTCCAGCGTTGAATACATTCAGAATAAATATATTCTTTGTGTTATCCATGTGCACGCAAGAACCTCGTGTCAAATTCCTTGCAAGAATCCTGTAACAAATTCCAGTAGAAACAATTTGATGTTCACCCAGTGTCACAGACTATTTTTAGATCTAGTTCTCTTGTACGAATATCTGCAATCTCACAATTGAATTCTAACGCCTCGCTCACTAAAGTGGGTCAATGTCCAGATAAGGAGCCCCTTTTGTAATTAATAGGCCTTCACTACTGACATCGGCGTTGTCAGCCCTATACCTTTTAATTTTTGCTTGTTTTGAGTTTGAATAGGTTATCTATAGTAATATCTGTTCGTTTTGGGTTTTATTTATTTATTAATAGTGATTTGTGGTAATTTTACACTTGGAAGATATGAAAAACAAATTCCTAGAATTTGATAACTTTTTTGTCCGTAAAAATTAAAACGTTGGTCCCCAAGGCCAATTATCTTTTCAAAGGAAAGCTAAACCTTTTTAAGCTTTTTGTTGCTATATGTTTTTAGCCTAAATATGATGACTTTTTCCCTATATCTTTTTCCATCTTTTTTTTTTTTTTTTTTTTAATTTGGCACACGCTACTGGCAAAACTTGCAGAAGTTCATATTGAAGTCTTTTTAACAAAAATGAATTTGCGGTTTTTAATATACTTATAAGTTTTTAATATACTTATGGTGCGCAAATTCTTCTTTTTCCCTTTCCTTAATACATTTCAACAAAACTGAAAAAAAAACTAACTCAAATAAATTCTCAAATTTGGAAAACCCCATTTTCTGTTTGGGGGGGGGTGGTATTTTTCAGGGTGGTATTATCAACCTAGCAATTGGGGAATATAGCAGGAACAACGCACTTATTTATACACAAAAATAAACGATCACATTACTGCTATCATGGAAAATTTGAAAGTGAATTCTAGAATTAGAAGGGGAATTTCGAAACTAAAGAAATCTGAAAAGCCTAAACTATCTGTCTGGCTATAATTAGCAGTAAAATATTATTAAGAACACTATAAATAAAATATTATAAGCAATGAATATTATTAATAAAACTATAAAACCATATGATCTGGCTGAATATATGTTATTGTCTTTCAAATAAAGTGTTTAATTAGAATAGGCTTTTCGTACGTATGTTTAGCTTGTATTCTAAGTCTTAGGATTAGAACGGGATGACCGTTTTTCCTGTTCTGGAAAGTATTTATCAATATTGTTTTTGTGTTTGGACATACATCCCAGTTTAAACTTCTTTTACAAGTCCACTATTTTAAAATTTGTCAATTCTATTCAGTATGTCTGGCTCAAAGAATTAATCTCACATTATGATTAATAAGAAGAGATTCTTTAATGGCATTTTGTATTTAAAGGACCTTAAGTTTTCATTACAAAGGACACTTTCAGTAGAGTCCTAGATTATACTAACACCACGGCCATGGGAAATACTAAACCGTATCGAGGTCATTCCCTTTTGAGAATCGGTTAACTGTATCAATACCAGACAATCTTGAATCTCACTGTACTCTCTAGCCTTGAGTAGTGCAGTGAAATAGTTGCACAACAGATTCTGAGGGTTCGATGGCTCCTTCCCGCAATGAATTCTACGGGTGTCGTGCATCATTGGGTCTTATGGATAACACCGGTGTCATGCATAAATGCGTCGTATGGATTAGATTGGAGTCAATGATTTCTTTCATAATCGATTTCTTTGGCCTTAAGAGTGGATATAAACAACTTGACGGAGAGTTAATATGACAGTTCTAAATAGACATTTGACTAACGTAAGTTGATTCAAGTTAAAAAAACGTCTGAACATTGATTGAATTGTAAACAGTTATGTCTAGTAAGAGAAGTTACGATATGGATATAAATTCTGATGTACCATTGGAACAGGTTTGTGACCTAATTTTTTTTGTCATATGCTTAGTAGAAGGGGTTGATTTATCGAAACACAGTAACAATCCCTTTAGTTAACAAATTGCAAGGAACTGTACATATATATTATCTTTCATTTAAAAAAAATCCTCTTCCTACTAGTTATTCTTGAACCTTTGAATTCAACTCGTGAAATATTTATGAGCCTAGACCGTCAGGGGACGGCAAAGAGCAATATCAACTAAAAAGCGCATAAACACTGCCTTTGAGTGGTTTGCAAGCTTAGCCCATAAGACGAATCATACTTATTTTTGATTCTGAACATTTTAATTTTTTTTTTGGGGGGGGGACTTAAATTTTTTTTGGATCAAGTTTATGCTAATAAATTTTTCTTAGAAAGATATTGGCAGAAACCCTCGTATATCATATTATGAATTAACAATTAAATGAAATCAGTAGTATCCTATTAACATTTCTGACCATACCCATTGAATTCATGAATTATTTGTCTGGTGTATGAATCAAATGTGAGACCCAAGCTTTCCTAAAAGAATGATGCTTGATCCATCTGAACCAACAAGTCAATGATATTATTATTCTCTTAGAAATAAAATTTAAGAGATAAGTTTCATGCATTGAAAAATAACAAACAAGTATGTGTCCAATAAGAGAGTCATACTTATTCCGGCCATTTACCCGTGCCACAGCCACTTAAACATTTGGCTCTTAATTACTTGGAGAATCTGTCTCGGCTTTTCTCTTTCTACAATTACCCATGTCTTGATGCAACCTACTGCAAAATACTTGATGACTTCAATTCAAGATCAACGGTAATCAATCCGTTGATTTAGAATTGAAGTTATCAAGTATTTTGCCATAGGTTGCATCAAGACATAGCTAATTGTAAAATAGAAAAGCCAAGACAGATAGTCCAAGTAATTGAGAGGCAAATGTTTAGATGGCTGCGGCACGGGTAAATGGCAGGAGTAAGTATGACTCTCTTATTGGAAACATACTTGTTTGTTAGTTATTTTTTGGAAAGGCACGCCTGCTTAGAGTCTCAGTCATGTTGATCAAGATTTTAAAATTGACATAGGACAGTTAGATTGCCTGGAATGAGAGGCAAACAAGGCACACCCGCCTATGGTCTTAAGAAGGTTGACCAAGAATTTAGAATTAACACAGGACCATTAATTTGCTTGAAATAAAAGGTAAACAATCGTTTAAAGCCATCTTTATCTTCAAAATAGTACCTACTCTTTACCTAAGCTCAGCCCAAAATTCTGAGAAAATTTCAATTTTTCACAGTTTTTTCAAATTTGTGGGTAACTTGCCCGAGACTCTGGGCGGGTGGGCGCCACCGTTCACGGATGCCCATCGTTTCCAATCACTTTCCAAATAGTATCTATCCATTGCCTCAGCTCAGTCCAGAAATCTGAGCCAATTTCACCTTTTTCAAGTTTTGGGTCACTTGCTTGAAACACTGGGCAGGTGCACTACTCCAAATATTGTCCTAAATTCCTCTCTCACCTTAGAACTTATTCACGGATGCCTAAAGCCGTGAACGGTTAGACTGTTTCCCTAGTGGTAATTATGTGCTACACACATACCAACAATATTTTTTATTTTTCACATGGGATCCCAATCTAGCCCTATGCCATTGTATTGTATGTACTTGTATATCATGTATCATCTTTAGTTTAAAAAACTCCCCTTCCTACTAGTTATGCTTGAACCTTTGAATTAATTTCACGAAATACTTTTGAACCTGGACCTTTAAGGGAGGGTAAAGAGCAATATCACCACTGAAAGTGCATAAACACTGCCTTTGAGTGGTTTGCAAGCTTAGCCCTTGAGGTGACTCTTACTTATTTTTGATTCTGAAAAAAAAATTAAGTTCATATGAAAGTGTTTTAAACAAAAATGGATTTGCGGGTTTTTTCTAAGTTTTTAACATACTTATGGTGTGCAAATTCTTCTTTTTCCCTTTCCTAAATACATCTCACCGAAACTAAAAAAAATAACTCAAATAAATTCTCAAATTTGGGACACTTCATTTTCTGTTGGGGGGGGGGGTATTTTTCTGGGTAGTGTTATAGCCCACCCTAACAATTGGGGAATATAGCAGGAACAACAAACTTATTTAAACACAAAAATAAACGATCACATTACTGCCATCATGGACAATTAGAAAATGAGCCAAAATACACTTAATTTTTGTTCCAAAACATGTTATTAAGAAATAACTTTCGTTAGAAGTGGAATTTTGAGACTAAAGATATCTGAAAAGCCTAAACAATCTGTCTGTGTAAAATTGGCAGTAAAATGCTATTAACAAAACTATAAGTAAAATATTATTAGCAATGAATATTACTAATAAAACTATATAATCTGGCTGAATGTATGTTATTGTCTTTCTAATAACGCGGTTAATTAGAAAAGGCTTTGCGTGCGTATGTTTAGCTTGTATTCTAAGTCTTAGGGTTAGAACAGGATGACCGTCTATCCTGTTCTGGAAAGTATTTATCAATATTGTTTGTATGTTTGGACATACATCCCAGTTTAAGCTTCTTTTACAAGCGCACTATTTTAAAATTTGTCAATTCTATTCAATAAGTCTTGCTCAAAGATTTAATCAAACATTATGATTAATAAGAAGAGATTCTATAATGACATTTTGTATAAAAAGTACCTTAAGTTTTCATTACAAACGACACTTTTAGTAGAGTCCTAGATTATACTAACACCACGGCCATTAAAAACATAAAACCGTATCGAGGTCATTCACTTTTGAGAATTGGTGAACTGCATCAAGGCCAAACAATCTTGAATGTCATTGTACCCTCTAGCCTTGAGTAGTGCAGTGACTTAGTTGTGTGAGTGTGTGTGTGTGTGTGTGTGTGTGTGTGTGTGTGTGTGTGTGTGTGTGTGTGTGTGTGTGTGTGTGTGTGTGTGTGTGTGTGTGTGTGTGTGTGTGTGTGTGTGTGTGTGTGTGTGTGTGTGTGTGTGTGTGTGTGTGTGTGTGTGTGTGTGTGTGTGTGTGTGTGTGTGTGTGTGTGTGTGTGTGTGTGTGTGTGTGTGTGTGTGTGTGTGTGTGTGTGTGTGTGTGTGTGTGTGTGTGTGTGTGTGTGTGTGTGTGTGTGTGTGTGTGTGTGTGTGTGTGTGTGTGTGTGTGTGTGTGTGTGTGTGTGTGTGTGTGTGTGTGTGTGTGTGTGTGTGTGTGTGTGTGTGTGTGTGTGTGTGTGTGTGTGTGTGTGTGTGTGTGTGTGTGTGTGTGTGTGTGTGTGTGTGTGTGTGTGTGTGTGTGTGTGTGTGTGTGTGTGTGTGTGTGTGTGTGTGTGTGTGTGTGTGTGTGTGTGTGTGTGTGTGTGTGTGTGTGTGTGTGTGTGTGTGTGTGTGTGTGTGTGTGTGTGTGTGTGTGTGTGTGTGTGTGTGTGTGTGTGTGTGTGTGTGTGTTTGTGTGTGTGTGTGACATTCTGAAGATGTTTCAAAGATGTTTCTATAAAAACCTGTTCCTGTTTCTGAAGATGTATCTATAAAAACCCTATATGCCCCCAGGGTATAACTTACAACCCTTTCCCTGAGGGCTAAGGGAGGGGGGAAGGTCATCCTCTCAAAAATAGGCTAAAAACTATATTTTCAAGGACTTTCAACTTCGTTGAACAAAATTGTTATCTAAAAATTTTGATTGGATGTGTTTAGGGAAATAGTGGACGTGGAAGGGGTGTTAGTTGCCTTCCAGTCACTTTTGACAATTAAAAAGGGCACTAGCCATTCCAATTTCCGATCGAATGAGCCCTTTTCGAAGTTTCAACGACAACTACGTTATACAAAGTGTCCTGATATGGGAAAAAAATAATTCGATATGAAGTCCCCAAAAATGTTTGGGGGAATAGTGGGTGTGAGAGGGGGGTTAGTTGCCTTCCAATTACGACAGCACTCTCTATAAAAACCTAATATACCCCCAGGGCATAACTTACAACCCTTGCGCTGCAGACTGTGGAGGGAGAGTCCGGCTCAAAGATATAATTTTCAGACTATTCAACTGCTTTGAACATAATGGCTATCTCAAAATTTTTACTGGATGTGTTTGGGGAAATGTTTGGCTTGGAACGGGTGTTAGTTACCTTCCAAGGGTTTGCGAAAGCATAGGTTGGCTGGCCCCCACCCCCCCCATTGCACTTCCTGGCTGAAGGGCCACGAAACGGAGATCAGCACCGCCGGTTTGGACCTTAAGGGTCTAGTGCCGCATCCTTTACCTTTACCTTTTACCTTTAGTTACCTTCCAATCATTTTCTACTATTAAAGAGGGCACTAGCCATTTTAATTTCCAATAGAATGAGCCCTTTTTGAATTTTCTAAACACATAGAAAAATACTTTTCTAGAAAAATACTTTCTATAAAAACCTTATATGCCCCCAGGGCATAACTTAAAACCCTTGCCCTGAGGGCTGGAGGGTTGTCATCCTCAAAGACCTAATTTCCAGGGCTTTTAACTATGTGAACAAAATGGCTATCTTAAAATTTTGATTGGATGTGCTTGGGGAAAAGGTGGGCGTAAGAGCGGGTTAATTGCCCTCCAACCACTTTTGACTATTGAAAAGGGCACTAGCCTTTTGAATTTCCACTCCAATGAGCCTTTTTTGAAGTTTGTACGACAACGCTTTCAATAAAATCTTGTATGCTCCTAGGGCATAACTTAAAACCCTTGCCTTGAGGGCTGTAGGGGAGTGTCCTCCTCAAAATCATAATTTCTACCTGGAAATCAACTACGCTGAACAAAATGATCATATCAAAATTTTGATTGGATGTGTTTGGGAAAATGGTTGGCGTGGAAGGGGTGTTAGTGGCCTTCCAATCACTTTCGACTATTAAAAAGGACACAAGCCATTCCAACTTCCAATCGAATGAGCCCTTTTCAAAGATTCTGCGACAACTCCTTTGATACGAAGTGCCTTGGTCTAAAGAAAAAAAAACAATACATTTTGACAACATCGTTCTTTACTTAGGCAGCGCGATTATGCTGCCTATGATTCCCTATAACTCTCGGCTATTTTTCATTACGCGCTACCCTGCAGTGACTATAAATTGCTCAATGAACCTCAAGCCTCCGATTTCCTTGACATTGGCGGTGTTGAGGACAATGGGTCGGTTGGATGTTTTTTTGAAATTTATTGGGGGATTTCAGTGAAGCTTCACGAATCAGTAAAGGATTTTTTCCCCATGCCTTAATAGACCTGTGTCTAGGGACTCTTGGAGTCCTCAGAACAGATGTTCGGTCGTGGAGGAGGAAAAACATTGGACACCTTCAAAACAAAAACTTATTACCGACCTCCTGCCGAAGAAAAATATTGTTGTACATCTTTTGGCGTTTAAAAGGATGTGCGACATCAGTTTCAATGTCACAAAGATTGATAAGGCCCACCAATTGAGTCAAAACCTTATTTGAAAACGTTTGTTGACACTTTTGCCAAGAAACATTCTGAAGCGAAGTTAAAGGTCAGAAAAGAAATCTATAAACTCATTTTAAATTCGGTCTTTGGTAAAATATGCGAAAGTATTTGCAATAAAAGTCGTCGTGACGTTGTGACCGATCCCGAACAATATGCTCAAATTAATGCCAATCCAAACTTCACTTCCTATACAATCATTGGCCCGGACATGTTGCTATTGAATAGAAAAAAATTCCCCATAATAAAATATTGCTGAAGGCAGTGCTATTCTCGAAATTTCTAAAAAGCTCATCTTAGAATTCTACTACAATGTGGATAGGGCACAGTAGCCGGGGAAGGAAAAAGTAAAGGTCTGCCATGGGGACACAGATTTTCTACTTTTATAAGTAAAAATCGGAAACTTAATAAATGATTTCGCAAGTGGCTAAATCCTCACTTCTCAGATAGATTATACCAACTGGGACGGGAGGTCTATACGGAACTTGTCAAATATCCGGCACAAAATCAACTTTTATTTTTAAAATCAGAAAAAGGAAGCTAAATGATTTCCCGTGGTATGTTTTTATGTCCAAAGGTGTACTTTATACTGACACACAATGAGAAACTCAAAAAACGATGCAAGGGAGTACCTACCCACTATGTGGAAAAGACTTTTGACACGGACATTCATAGTAATTGTAGTGTTGGAAATACAATTTCACGAGCGAAACTTTTGGCAATTTGCTCGTTAAACTATAAGATTTTTACCGTAAATATTAAAAAGATTGCTATTAGTACCATTTCCGACTAGATCTATCTTTGTAGAGATTGCGTCAGTACCCTCGCCCTTGGACACTACTTAACCTTCGACGAAAATGAGTTTGTTAGTCATATGGACAGTCTCGGTGTAAGTGAACTTCAATAAAACAAATTTCCCAAAACCTTGGGGGGGGATCGTGGCCCAGGGTAGAGCTGCGTTTGGCCGCCATGCCAGTCGCCAGTGGAGAGGGGGCACCGTCGGTATCTTTTACTGACTTTTTGCAGATTTTTTTGTGTACTTTATTTTGTGTGTATATACAAGCTGTTTTTGTTGTTTAATATACATTTTATTAAATAGTTTTTTTCTATGTATGCACCAGTCTTTTTTTGTACTGTCGTTAAAAAACTGTATTTAAATATATTTAATATACTAAACTATTGGATTTTAACTCAGTTGTTGATGTTTATTGAGTAGGATCGCATGCAAAAAAACAGGGGTTCATAGATTATGTGCAAGTTTATAATACCTTTCAGAGATTTAATCTGTGGGCCATCAATGAGTGGGAAAACAACATTTTGATGAAAATAATTCAGAATTGCCAAGAAATGTTGTTGTCAGCAGATCAATATGAACGTCAATAAAAATATATACTATTTCTATAGTGTTTGACAAGAACCATATAATCGGATAAGGGCCATTGAACATCAATTTAAATTCATCAAGGGATTGGACTCTATATTGAATTCATTGGAACCAAATTCCATTGGAACCAATGGCTTGTTATTGATGATTTGGCCGAATCAATAGAGTAATGGTCTGAGTAAATGGTTCAATTGTTCACAGTACGTTCTCATCATGAAAATATTTCCATCACCATTGTCCTAAACAATCTCTTTCATCAGAGTAAATGTACGCGAACTGTTGCATTGAACCTTACTCATTACATTGTGTCAAAGTTGTTCGTGACTCAAGTTCCCTAATAATTTTAAACACCCAAATTTATCCGGGTCAACGTAAATTCCTGCTTTCATTTTACAATCAGGCAACAAGCAAACCATATGGATACATTGTAATTGACCTTAATCAAAATACACCAGAAAAACTACGTGTTGTTGGTAATATTTTCGATCGTGAAATAACTGTATATTTGCCAGTGGGGATAGGAAAAGATTTTAGCTGAAACTATGACGTTGAAGAAGTTACGTCACAATGGATTCTTATTTTCTGTTTTGAGTAGTGCAAAACCACGACTTAGGAAAGCCATACTGAACAATGTAGATCGTGAGTTTATTAAACTCATTTCCGAACTGTGTTTCAATTTGACTGCTGGCAATGTTAAACTATAAGATGTTATTAAGAAGCAGACTGGAGAACATCAATCCATTTTTCGTGCTCTTTCCAAGAGAAAAACTAGTCAAAAAGTGGAAGGGGAAGTTTTTTCACAGTTCTATTGGCAATAATCGCTGGTCTTGTTAGCAATCTTGTTCTTTCATCATAAGAAGAAAATATGGCTAAACCATATAAATTAAGTGTAATTGACGAGGCTCTGTCTTTACTGCACCGTTTGGAGGGTGATCTCATAGATTTTCTTAGTGACAATAGTATACCTGATAATCAGAATTTTTGATTTTTCAAATGGAACTTCGTCGTGTTAACAAACAAAAACAGTATCAAATAAAACCCATCAGTGTTGTGAATGTTGCAGATAGGACCCAAGAATCAAGTACTTCTTTAGCAGCAGCAGCTGGACCCTTACTATCAGACATATCAAAAATATAACATTTATTACCAGTTGCCTAGCGGGAGCGAGGTAGAACATTATTAAACTGAATAATGAAAGCAGTGATGTTCAAATGGATGCTATAAGTAAGCAAGTCACTCTAGGTAGCAGCACTTATCATCCCATTGATCTAAACTGTATTCTAAACCCAAACACAAACACACAAACACACACAAACATACACAAATTGTTATTTGAACTTCCTGGGGCATGAAGGTAGTGTTCACTAACAGGAAAGTGTAATTGAACCCATAATCATCCATTCCCCACCCTGACCACACCATTACGACGGGTCCGCCACCTGTCCAAGTCCTTGGTCTTTTCATTGGATCAGTCTAGAATAATAAAATAAAATATAACCAGACTAAATTGTTTTGATTTTTTTCTTCGACTATAATTTCTTAGACTTTAATTTTGAGTCTCAAATCCCGAGAAAACTGTACCCATTGACACAAATCTTCTGAAAAATTTAAGCACATCAAACTTTCCCAAATTACTTGTGTTTAACAGAAAATTTTTAAAAGAATTGATATAAGCAAATGATGAGGATGATGATGACAATTCTGAAAAGAATAATTTTAAAACGTTAATGCTAACAAGTACACCCAAAACAATCTACACCAGTGATAATGATGATGATTAAGCTATAAAGGATAGTAATAAACTTCTTTCCACCGCTGCCACCAGGGTTAGTATACAAAAATGTAGTTAAAGAGGCAGTTCACATTTACATGGAAAATGGATGAAACTCCGGAACGTATCTGTGCAAATGTTGGTGAGAAGGGAAGTCTTAGGTACATTTGCTTATAACTCTAATGTCCACCAGAGTGTAGCTATACTCTTCAACAAAATCCTGGACTTCGTAGTAATCAATATAAAAAAAACAAAGGCTTTCTACCCACTGCAGATCATGGAAGCTGATCTTATGACTTTGGATGAGATACAGCGACAATACAATACACCCTATTAGTAAATTCTATTTGCGATTATTATTTTTAGTCGCTACTCCTATGCAATTTCACTGAAATCTTTGCGTGGGAAGGAGATTGCAATCGCTCTAGAAACAATACTTGGCCAGAATTCCTATAATAAAATTCAGACAGATCGAGGAAGTGAACTTGTCAATCCACATTTAAACAAAACTCGATTGAAATATGGTACAGAATTGTATAATAGTCATGGTCCAATCAAAGATACATGGGCTGAACGATTGATTAGAACCATTTGTGTTCACATTTTTAGATAATCCACACTCAAAAATACTGCCAGCTGTATTCATGATTTGGAAAAAATAATGTATGTTTACAATCAACATTCTCATCGCTCCCTGTCCAATCTTAGTCCTCTTGAAGTTCATCACAGTAACAATAAACTTGACACTTTTCTCAAACAATATTCTTCTCCTAGCAACGAAACTGGAATTAAAAGCAAATTCCCCGTCGGTGATACACTTCAAATCAATCATACAAATAATATTTTTGAAAAAGGAAATTACCTATGGTCTACTGAACTTTTTAAAGTTTCAAAAATTCTAGAAACTAGACCCCCTATCGACTACGAGACAGCAAAGATCATGAGATTTTGGGATGATTTAATGACTATGAATTGCAAAACGTTAAAGACAATAGTTTTTGTCAAATTGAAAAAGTATTAAAAACTCGAATACAGGGTGGTAAGAAAAAGTTGCTTGTTAGCTGGCCAACCATTATCAGTTTGATTCTTGGATAGGTGTAATTTGAAAGTAGATATGAAATTGCTCTTGTCAATTGTATTAGTATATCAAGGATATGTAAGATGTTCTAAGAAAGGAGACCCCATATGAGATTAAAAGAAGACTCTTTGACTTCGGTGATGAAGGTGCGGTGGCAATTTTGAATCTAATGGTTACTCTATTTCTACAATACCCTAGAGGGAATACAACAATATGCATGAGCTGTGTCCAGTTATCAACAAAAAAATTACAAGTCGAAAAAAAGGTGGTTTAATTTTCAACTATTCAACAGAACAAAGGAGAACTTGTATTAGCAATTCATATGAGAATAAAAGAATTTTCCTCAATGAAAATTTACGCGAGGTTCACGGTTTTAGAAACTGTATTATTAAAGCAGAAAATTTCAGTGGCAAGGACCATGTTATACGTGCAGACTATACACCCAGTTTTCCCTCGGAGAGTTGTATATTTATTTACAGTTCAATTGTGGAAACGTCAAGAATTGGTGATTCAAATGATCCCCTTCTATGTGTTCAACAGAGAAAAGGTATAGAAAACAATATTCACCACTACAATATAAGACATTTCCAGTATGGTCCTGTAAAGACTTCGTATTCAGGTCAGAGAAAGGTCTTGGTTTAGATCAGAGAAAGATTTCTTCTCTTAAGATGATCTACCTCTTCTAAAAAGAATCGCATCCATCAATCACCTTGTCATTGAATTTATTTAAGGCTGAAAATCTTGATGTCAGTGCCAAGTATGGGTACTATGAACAATTTTAGCCTCAGCAACCCCTGTCAGAAAATATACACTTTCAAATATTTTCCAAAGATGATTATTTCATCAATTTATCATCCACATTTATTGATTTAAATGTTGTGGTACAGAAAAATTCTGACAATCAAACTTCTATCACTACCGACGGTGCGTGACTATGAAAACTGTATCCTTCACAACTTGTTCAAACAAATGAATACATTCATTAAGGAAACCTTGGTGAGCACTAGCAATAATTTATCATACTATGCAAGCTACATGCAGTTTATGTTGATGACTCCAAAGTCATACAAGGAGTTGAGAGGACAGGCACTGGGTTATGAATATAGACCGAATGTTGATGCTGATGGAGAGTTAACTGCTGCAGTGACCAAAGAGCATTCTTTAGTTGGAACTTTCAATCATGAAACATTTAACATACCGCATTAATTGCCTACCAATGTTAAAATTGACATAAAGTTACAACTAGCTGCAGTCAGTTTCATTTTGAAAAAAACACTTGTTGCAGCACCTGAAACAAATTTCGATATCACTTCAGAAATTCTTCATGCATGAAAACAACAGGTTAAGAGCTCTGTTGCATTAGCAGTGAAAAATCTGAGAGCCAGTGGTAACAATATCAAACTTCTTGTTCCTCATTAAGTCACCAATCAATGTCAAATTGCCACTGGTTCTCGTAATTATACCGATTCATCATTTATTAATGGAGAAATCCCCTCAAAACTTGCCTTGGCCTTTGTGAGGAGTGCTAGTGCCTTTGGATCCTGGACTGCATCACCGCACAATTTTATTTTTTTTTACTTGTCCAGTCTTGTGTGCAAGGTGAAGGGAATTCGCTTGTACACTTTATCAATTGATAAATTTTTTTTACAGAACTCTGTATGAATTGACTATACTATCACTAGATCACGATTCATAAGTATTTGAAAATGGAATAACAAATTCAATGTTTTCAGACAATCATGGTGTAACTGTTTTGGTCTTGTCAGGCATTCAAGGTATGAGAGTTGTTAGAAGTTGGAATGCACGCTTAGAGTATACATTCGTTGCAGCTTTGACTGAAAGTATCAAGTCAATATCAGTCAGTCAATTTGAAACCTATTGGGAGATCACCCCCAACGACAGTGTTCAACTAGACTTGCCACCATAAACACAAATCAAATAATTGATCTATTTAACTTGGAATTGTTCATTTCCAAATAAAAATCTTATTGTATACCCTCCGATTTTCTTTGAAAAAATTCAAAGTGATAACCATACCATTACCATTGTTAATAGCAGTTCACTGAATATAAGACATACTGGTCACTGGCTATGTATATTTCAAACTAGGAAAAGCATTGAATTTTTCGATCCTCTTGGCTTGCCATATAATCCTATACTCCTTATTTCAGCACTTGTGTTGAAATCAAGGGTAAATCTATTGTTCAGAACCAGAGTAGAGTACAATATTTGACGACCAAAAGCTGTTGCTTTCATGAACTATTGTATTTTGTTTTCCGATGTCGTGGATATACTTACAAGGAATTTATCAAAATTTACGCGGACGATCCTCGTCTGAATGTTTTCATTTTAGAAAATACCCTCTCCTATCTGTATAATATCGATTTCAGTGCTCTAAGAATAAATGTTCTAATAATGTTTGTAAATTTGTTTTTTTAATAAAACATATATATATATATATATATATATATATATATATATATATATATATATATATATATATAAAGTCTTTTTCGTTTTCTTTAGATTTCTTCTCCTACACACAAGTATTCATCGTCGTCAGCAACGACTAGCGGTGGTAGATCATTTGCATTTACCTTTTATTGGTCATGTTGAGAAAAGTCGGGATCGCATTTACTACAGTACAACGTAGTTTCACTCTTATCATATCGCTTTGTGAAGTCAATGATACTTTTTCCATTCATATTGTTAAATTCCCGTGTTTCAATTTGTTTATTCCATGCTATGTCACAAAAAAAATTTCCAAATGAAGAATCACTCTCTGTAATAGCCAAACAGTCTCTAACAGTATGTAACAGCTCTGTGTCCTTAGGCTTATAATCATACCTACCATTTTCTTCACAATGATGATGTAGACACCATACTCTCTTGTTGTTTTGACAATTGATACGTGGACCAGATTCTTCTTCCCGAAACAATTTGAACCCAAGACGATACCAGTCTCTTATTGAGTAAACTAGATGTTTGTTGAGGGTTTTATCTAAGCATACCTGGATAAGTATTTTCCCACTGATCACATTCATCATAGTGACACTTTTAGAATAGGAAACCTTTAACCTGAGATTCACAAACTTTTTAAAGACATGAATTACAGTATTTAACAGTAACTGCATATCCTCTATGCAATTTGCATGAATTGTACAATCTACACTTTTTGTTACATTCATCTGCGACAGTGCAATTCTAGCAGGAAGACAAACTACCCAATGTATACAAACATAGTAGACGGATATATTACATTTTGTCTTTGTTGACTGTCGCACTGCCAAATAACAACTAACTTGCCATCAAAAAGGAATATTCTTTTTATTTCAAAAGAGAGAGAGAGATTAATCGAGTAGTGTCAAACCTCAAAATCGATTAAAACATGCTTGAACTTTTTTTGATTGTCGACTTATTTGCTGTTTTCATGAAACAATAAGTCGGATATAATTTTTAATCAACGTAGAATGTTTAGGTATTGTTCAATAGCAAAATCCACAGTATAATTTTGATTTGTTTTGATTAGTATGTCAATAAATTGAGTAAATGCATTTGACCCACATAATAAAAGGCTCATACAATAATTCAAAGATGGAGATTCGTTTTTCATGATATTGTTCTTGGAGAGAATATTTTCCTTTGCACTGATAACTTTTGAAACTGGTCATTTAGATTCAAACATATTTCCAAAGTCACAAGATTCCGCAAGGTTTTTTTTCTCAAATCCATCCATTTTTTTTCTCTTGACACTCACACTATCAATTATAAACTAAACTAACTCATAGAAAAAATTATTTGTTTTCTACTTTTGAGCACGTTCTCATCACCTATTGGTTCCCTTGGGAGAGGAGTAAACGACTAACTTAAAACATTTAACCAGAAAAAAATAATTATAAAACATTTCTATTTTCAGAAATGTAATAATAAAATAAAAACTACATTTTCACTCTTTTTTTCAAGATATCACAATCCATTGTCCTCTAGGTACTTCATGACTGCAATCAACCCAAGTTGTAGTCTGAATATATGCGTATTACTCATTATTGAGGCAGACCATAATTGTTCTTCCGATTTGTATTTGATCAAAGACGTAGCACATCTTCCGAACATAACAATACCTCTCAAATGTAAGTCGACATTCTTGTGCAATATTCACTACCAAATTGGGAACTCTCGTCTTTATATCATTATTGTCAACTCCTTCAAGTTGTAATTGTGTAAAACCACTCGTTTTAGTATTAGAAGGTTTTTCGAACTTTAATCAATTTAAGTTAATCAAATGTCTATTTGGAACCGTGAAATTAACTCTCCATCAAGCTATTTATATCCACGCTCAAGGCCAAAGAAATCGACTGTGAAAGAATTCATTGACTCCAATAAATTGATGCATGACACCGGTCTTATCCATACGACGCAATAATGCACGATACCTGTATAATTCATTGTAGGAAGGAGGCATAGGACTCTCAGAATCTATTGTGCAACTAAGTCATTGTACTACTCAAGGATAGAGAGTAGAGTGACATTCAAGATTGTCTGGCCTTGATACAGTTCACCGACTCTCAAAAAGGAATTACCTTTATATGGTTCAGTGATTGTTAGCTTTGATCCTTTAGCACGGATGCTTGTTTATTTGGGTTTTTTTTATCAGGGGGGATCGTATCGAATCAGTGATCGTTGCAAATCCGAAGAAGGCTTATTTGATCGGAAATCAAAAGCTCTAGTGCCCTTTTTATGTGACCAAAAATATTGACAAAAAAATGACAAGAAAATGTGTTCCTGGAAAAGTATAAATTCGGCATTAATTAATAGTTAAATTTGGCATTAAAAAAATTTGGCATAAAAGTATAAATTCGGCTGTTGCATTAATACAGCCTAGTACTGTATCACTTGACATAAAAAACGACACTTTGACAAAACAATATGGAATATTTTAGAGCATTTCAAAATATGAGACAAAGTTCAATTACAGGCGACGATCTCAAATGCAATTAAAAAAAGCATTAAGTAACCATTTTTTAAAAAGATTTATGTATCTTTAGAGATGATCGCTGAAGCTCTGTGAGGGTGCCGTTGAATATTAACTACTTTAAATCACATAGGCTAAATTTCACATAGGCTAAAAATCACATAGGCAGCTTTGTTAGTATAATCTAGGACTCTACTACTTTCAAAAGGGAAAAGTAACGGGACTAACCTTGAAGTTGGCCTTTCGTCGTTACTGGTAATACATTCATCGAAATATGCGTTCAGGATCCTGGGGTGTATGCTGTATAATGGTGAAATGCCTTGTTTGTTTATAATGCTTGTATCAGCTCCGTGATGTAAAAATAACAAAACAGCTTCTTGGCATCCTTTCATTGCAGCCAAATGCAGCACCGTATTGCCTTTGTCATCTTGAGCATTTATATTCAAATTAAAGTTTTGAAATTTTAATATCATCTCCAAATGAGCAAAATACTTTGCAGGTTCTTCTAAGAGAATTTCAATAATGTCATGGAGGAAAGTTTGCTCAGTATCTGTAATTTTATCAGAAATATTGGCAAGATATTTGAGTAAAAGCTGGATTAATCCAATATTACCAGCTTCAAATGCCAAAACTAATGGTTTCTTGTTATTAGCAATGCAGGTGACATCTGGTCGAGCACCGTGATTTAACAGAAATTCAGCCATATTTTTAAGACCGTTTTTACAAGCAAGTTGCAGATAAGTTTGCTTGTCGATACCATTTTTATTCAAGTCAATTGCTATGTTTGTAGCAACAGCTTGATTTAAAATTGCTTCACATTGCTCTGGACTATCATTTTTTAAAGCATTGAATAATTCCGATCGAAGCTGCATTTCTTTTTCTTGAACATTCAAATCAGGAGGCAGAAGATCTCGTATATGGTCCTAAAAGATTCATGCACTAAAATAATCCACAATCTTTATAAGCAATTTATAAGCTCTTTGAGCAATTTATAAGCTGTTTATAAGCTCTTTAAGTAGTTTAATATCTTTTCATAATGCAGTCTTTTCAAATATATTTGATTATTGAAGAAAGTTCGTACAATAAATTCATACACTAAAATAATCCACAATCTTTATACGCAATTAATAAGCTCTTTGAGAAATTTATAAGCTGTTTTTAAGCTCGTTAAGTAGTTTAATATCTTTTCATACTGCCGTCTTTTCAAAGATATTAACTAAAAAAAAGTTTTTTCATTTGAAAGTAAGGAGCGACATTAAAACTTAAAATGAAGAGAAATTATTATGAAAGGGGCTGTCCCCACCTCAACACCTCGCTCTTTACGCTAAAGTTTTTTATTGATTTAAAAAATAAAGTTGTGAGATAGAGTCAATTTTTAGCGTAAAGAGCGAGGCGTTGAGGAGGGGACAGCCCCTTTCATATACGGAATAATTTCTGTTCGTTTTAAGTTTTAATGTCGCTCCTTACTTTCAGTAAAAAAAAACTTGTTTTTTTTAGTTAATTTCTGAACGTTTTTGAATTAATGCAGCTTTGATTTTGGCTCACCGCACTCGTATAATTAAAACGAAATTCGCATATTAATTTTCCTTTTTTTGTTTAATTGGCTTTCTCGAAACTTTGTTCTGACGTAACTTACGAATTAACTTACGTAGCAAATTTATATATTCGTATGTTTTTATTCCGTATAATAGGGAGTTCGCCCCCTATTCAATACCTCGCTCTTTACGCTAAAGTTCAAATTTTGTTCGAATCACAAACCCCTAAATCACAAAGGCCGGTTAATTAGAATAGATAGCTCTTTTGAAAGTACTAAAAAACTTTAGCGTAAAGAGGGAGGTATTGACGAGGGGGCGAACCCTCTGATCTGACGTAACTTACGAATTAACGTACGTAGCGAATTTCTATATTCGTATGTTTTTATTACGTATATTTGGGAGTTCGCTCCCTATTCAATACCTCGCTCTTTACGCTAAAGTTCGAATTTTGTTCGAATCACAACCCCCTTAAGCATAAAGGGCATTTAATTAGAAGAGATAGCTCTTTTGAAAGGACTAAAAAACTTTAGTACTAACTTCGTATTATTGACTTGGGTGTAAATTACCTCATATACGCCATCATTTCGGTTTATTTTCAGTCTTAATGGTGCTCCTTACTTCCAGTTGAAAAAAACTTGTTTGTTTATATACTTTCTGATTGTTTTCCAAATAATGCTGGGAAATCTGATATGTTCCTTCCCCCAAGGAAATATCCTCCATAGAAAGATCCTCCCCCGTAACCCCTACTCTGACCCCGACCCCCAACTATAAAAAAAATCCTCCTGAAAACACTTGTATTCTTCCCAATAATCAATACTATATGTAAACAATTTGCAAAGTTTATTATTTGCAGCCCTTCCCCCGGGAACTGTGAGGAATTAAGTCATCGTCAAAGAGATATTAATTAGAGTTTTGACTATGCTGAACAAAATAGCAATCTCGAAATTTTCATTGGGTGACTTCGGGAAAAAAATGAGCCTGGGAGGGGACCAAGTTGCCCTCAAATTTTTTTGGTCACTTAAAAAAGCCACTACAACTTTCAATTTCCGTTTGAATGAGCCCTCTCACAATATTCTAGGAATAATGGATCGATACAATCACCCCTGGAAAAAAAAAAATAAATAAACACGCAACCGTAATCTTTCTTCTGGCAAAAAATGCAAAATTCCACATTTTTGCAGATAGGAGCTTGAAACCTCTATAGTAAGGTTCTCTGATATGCTGAATCTGATGGCGTGATTTTCATTAGAGTTCTATGATTTTTAAACGTTGTTTCCCCCTTTTTTTGAAAATAAGGCAAATGTTCAGAGGCGCATAACTTTTGATGGGTAAAAATAAACTTGATGAAACTTATATATTTGAAATCAACATAACAATCTGATTCTTCTGATGAATCTATTGGTATCAAAATTCCTTTTTTAGAGTTTTGGTTTCTATTGAGCCGGGTCGCTCCTTACTTACAGTTCGTTACCACGAACTGTTTGGTTTGATTCTTGAAAAGAGTTCGACTCCTAACACTGAATGTCTACTAAGGTTCAAACTTTTGGTTTTCTTTTTTAAGGTATTTGAATTGTTGTAATCCCTTGTTAAAATACATTCAAATATTTAAGTAATTAAAAGTTTTCCGCTCTTTTAGCAATTTAATTTAATTTCTCCACGCATGAAAATCTTCAATTTTTCCACACAAATGTGAGAAGTGTGACAACTTCATTGCGACACTGATGTATATAAACATTAAGTCACTCACATAAATATTTTTTTTCAAAATTAAGGCTCTTGACGATTATTATCAACCTTCTGACAAATCTAGATCATTTTTTTTAACAGAATTTCCCAGAATACAAATTTTACCAAAAAAAATATGGAGACGTATTCGAGAAAAAATTCATAAATACATATATTTTTTTTTTTTTGCTACGGCAATAAACACAACCGCCAGGTTCTGTTAGTCGCGACTCTACTTTGTTTTGATGGCAATGAGAAGGTAGCATCAACAGAAAAAACTAAGGGTGTTAATCATCCGTTTGAAGAACTAAAAAATCGTCTCGATGTTTACCGACAGTTTAAAAAAAGGGAAAATTTTGGTAACAGATACACAACTCTCAATTCCCACTAATGACCTCTGTAGACTAGTAATTGCTACAGAGAATGAACTTGCGGCTACAAAGCAAAATCTAGCTAAAGAAATCGAGAGTTAAACTAACGAAAAGCTAAAAAATCGACTTTGTAGACTGCAGCTAATTTTCATGTTAAGTTTCCTGTTGAAACAATCGTTTCAGAAATCAATGATGCAGTACATTATGAGTTCTATCCTAAATTTGAACTGATTGAAAAACAACTAAAAATATGCATGCATATGATTGATTTATTGCAAACCCGCGTTTTCAGTTTGAGCTCAAGCTAGACAATATAGAGCAGGAAGGGAGAGGGGATTCCCTGTTGTTTAATGGTGTGAAGCAAATGCCTTCGCAGAGTGTGGTGGAAATCATGAATTGTGTATTGCTTGTCAAGGAGGCACACTTGTGCCTCTATAAAGAGGCGACCCACCACAATGTTAAGCGATTTCAGGTCCTAGAGGTCGCAGAGAGACGGCGGTAATTGCATTTTGTAGCCCAAGCTCAAACTAAGAAACTTGCAAAATTTCATCCTCCTCCGACTTTATCTTCATGGGGTAAACTGGGCCGGAAGTTTGGACCCTCCCACCACAGCCCCCTTTAACGTTGTCCGATTGGGCTGAAATTTAGAGGTTAAGCTTTCCTAGGGCCCGGGAGATTATCCTAGAAATTTCAGCTCAATCCGATCACTCCTTCCCTGTTTTCAAAAAACCAAATATAGCCACTTAAAATTCATCTCTTTTTTTTTTTCTTAGCCACGCCTACAGGCCACAGTTGGCCACGGATCCGGTTGAATGAGGACTCATTCGAAGCAGAATTCGACCTGTTAGGGCCTTTTGATATTTTCAGACCGAAAAAATTATCCCCCGAATTTACATTTACGAAAAACCTCGTTTTCCTACATTAGCCCATGTTAATTTTTCCCTCCACAACCCCCCCTTTAACATTGTCTGATCGGGCTGAAATTTAGAGGATAAGCTTTCCTGGGGCCTGGGAGCTTATCCTCGAAATTTCAGCTCAATCTGATCACTCCGTCCCTGTTTTCCAAAAACCACATATCAAGATTTTTGGGAATTTGCTTGCGTCGAAAATACCTTCTATCTGCTAAACAACTATTACTATTGTGTTTGTATAGTCCAGCGGCTGAGACTTCAGACTTTCAGGCGGAAAACTCGGGTTCGATTCACCATCAGAGCAACTTTTTTATATACTTTGAAAAGAAACTCAGTTTCTTTTTTAAATTATTTGAAAAAAATTACGTTTTCTAAAGAGTTAAAGAGGCTGAGTTACAAGGTCGACCCTTAAAACGTACAGGGATTAGGAGGCACAGTTGGGGGGCTGTTAAAGAGGCTGAGTCACAAGTTCGAACCTTAAAACGTACAGGGATTAGGAGGCACCCTGTACGACGTGATTTGAGTATTCAGGAATTAAAAGCCTTAACACAAGAATGTTCAAGAGCGGGGGTTTGGGGGCGGCAGCCCCCCAACTTTAACTCCTGACACGATCAGCTAACAGTTAGTCAAGCAATAATAAGTAATAAACTGTACAAAAACGTGCAGAAATTATTTGAAAAAAACTACGTTTTCTAAAGAGTTAAAGAGGCTGAGTTACAAGGTCGAACCTTAAAACGTACAGGGATTAGGAGGCACAGTTGGGGGCTACCACCCCAAACCCCCGCTTTCGCAGCCTTTAAATATAAAAAAAATTTCTTTAAACTGAAAGTAAGGAGCGACATTAAAACTTAAAAAGAACAGAAATTATTCCGTATATGAAAGAGGCTGTGCCCTCCTCAACGCCTCGCTCTTTACGCTAAAGTTTTTATTGTTTAAAAAAAGAGTTGTGAGAAAGTCAAACTTTAGCGTAAAGAGCGAGGCGTTGAGGAGGGCACAGCCTCTTTCATATACGGAATAATTTCTGTTCTTTTTAAGTTTTAATGTCGCTCCTTACTTTCAGTTTAAAGAAATTTTTTTTTTATATTTAAATTCTGCGAAAGCGGGGGGTTTGGGGGGTGGCAGCCCCCCAACTGTGCCTCCTCATCCCTGTACGTTTTAAGTTTCGACCTTGTAACTCAGCCTCTTTAACAGCCCCCCAACTGTGCCTCCTAATCCCTGTACGTTTTAAGGGTCGACCTTGTAACTCAGCCTCTTTAACTCTTTAGAAAACGTAGTTTTTTTCAAATAATCTAGATAAGGATTCAGTCGTAGTTGGGGTTCAGGGGTTTAGAGTTGGATCAAATAATACTCAAAGACCAGATAAAGTTGCCCCTGTTCTCTTCAAGTTTCGATCGAAAGAAACAGCTTGCCATGTTTATAAAGCGAAGAAACAGCTTAGTGGCTCAGGCGTATTTGAAGCTGAGAACCTTACGAAACGTAAGCACGATCTTCTGAACACTTCAAGAGATAAATTTGGAAACCACAGTGTGTGGTCTGATCAAGGCCATATTTTTGAGCGCGATACTGAAACTGCTCCAATCAGACGTATCTGGTCAATTGACAAAATTATATAGTGTTTTCAATATTTTTTGTTATTTTTTTATTTCTTTTTTCAAGTGCTATTTCTTGTTCTTTTATGTGAAAATTGATAATGTGTGATCAATACTGATTTAGTCTTTAGGATTATCTATCAAGAGGTATTGCCGGCGATGAAGATACACCGATTGTTGAGCTAAAACTTATGAGGGAGAGTGAGTCTATTCGGTTGCCATACAATCATGATATAAATGAAATGAGTCTGCGATTATGTTCTTGGAATGTTCACGTGATTACGAGCTACCTGGACATTTTGGAACATATTGAAGAATTTTCTTCTTCTTTGGACACTATCGGATTATGTGAAACATTGTTTATTTCAAACCTGTCTCTCACTGTATTCATTTCCAGGTTATGATCTTAGGGTTAAGAACCGAGTGTCGATAGGTCGTAGCGGTGTTGAATTCCTTTTGAAAAATGGGTTGAATTATAATGAAAAGGAATCTCTTAATATTTGGCTTGAAGGTAAGGTTTAAGTTTTTTCAATTGAAATTGAGTTTGATGGGAGAAAGAATTAATAATTAGTATGGTGTATAAGCCGCCCAGTGCTCGCCTGTATGATTTTCTGGGAGGTATGAGTCAGCTGATTTTGAAGGTACCATCTGGGGCTCTGCATATTGTTATGGGTGATTTTGATTTTATTCTGCATAATTTGTTTAATCATAATGCTCATTTTTTTTGTGATGTCAAAAGATCTATTCCCGCTTGTGAGTGTACCCGCAAGGATTACTGGACAGAGTACAATCCTAATTAATAACATTTTCGCTCGTTCTGTAGATTTGAAGCTTTGTTATGCTGAGGTTTTGGGTTTTCCTGCTTCTGGCAATCTTCCATTGGTGACTGTATTGAAGTGTCAGTTGCACAGACCAACGAGAAATAAAATAAAGACATGGTTAATGAAAAAAGAGAATCTTCAAAGTTTGTGGAGGAAATTAGAGTTATGGATAGGACCCCGTGTTTTCTGAGGAAGAATCCACTACGAAAGCACTTGATAATCCAATGTCTGTTGTTGTACCCATTTATGATAGTTCTTGTCCTATTAAGGGTAATGGACGTGAAGAAACAGGAACCCCGTGAGCCATGCATAACGAGTGAAATACTGGAAGAAAGTAAAAGAAGGATTGAGCTTTATCAAAGATATCTGGATGATAAAAGTGATGGTTTGTATAATTGTTCAAACAACGGCACAATTTGGTGAGTAAATTACGTCGCAAAGCTATGACCAAATATTATGATAGAAAGTTTTCTAATAGTAAAGTAAATATGAAAGAAAAATTGAAACTGATAAATAAAGTGACTGGTGGGTATGCTGAAATTGAAAGGGATGATGTACTACTTGAAAGATACGCCTCCTGATAATAAGTCTGGAATTGTAAATAAGTTTGGTAATTTTTTCTCTAATATTGGTATTAAAATGCAAAAAGGTGTAAAAAATAGATGTCCCCTACGAGAGCACTTGATAATCTAATGTCTGTTATTCTACCCATTTATGATAGAGCTTGTCCCAATAAGGTAATGAAAGTGAAGGAACAGGAACCCCGTATGCCATGGATAACGAGTGAAATGTTGGAACAAAGAAAGAGAAGGATTGAGCTTTATCAAAGATATCTAGATAATAAAAGTGATGGTTTGTATGAATTGATAAAATTAAACAGTGCAATTTTGTGAGCAAATTACGTCACAAAGCTATGGCCGAATATTATGATAGAAAGTTTTCTAATCGTAAAGTAAATATGAAAGAAACATGGAAACTGATAAATGAAGTGACCGGTGGGAATACTAAAATTGGAGGGGATGATGTACAACTTGAAGGATTTACCCCCTGATGATAAGTCTGGAATTGTAAATAAGTTTGGTCATTTTTTAGATAATATTGGTATTAAAGTGCAAAAAAGTGTAATAAATAGATGTCAACAGGTTCAAGATGTCCCGGCTCAGTTAAAAGTTACGAGTAATACCACTTCAACAAGGTGGTCGTAAAAAGGAAATCGAGAATAGGAGACCGATTTTGATCCTTCCATTGTTTTCGAAATTGTTAGGAAAAGCTGTTCATAAAAGTCTATTTAGTTTCCTACAGGCTAATGGTTTGCTGAATAAGAACCAATTTAGATTTCACAAAGGGAAATCGACAGCGAATGCTTTGGAACAATTTATGGAAAATAGTGGTATGGAAAGAGGTGAAACGCCTTTGTCTATAGTTATAGATATTCACAAAACATACGATACAGTTGATTTTTTCAAACTCTACTAAGTCAGATGGAGTCGTTAGATTACTCTGGAAAATGCTTATAGTGATTTAATGTTATCTCTCAGGGTTATCCCTCAAAGTAGTGTTGAATGATGTAAGCTGAGCAGTATTTCCAGTGACGTGCTGAGTACCACAAGGGTCATGGCTAGGGCAGTAGTTACCTAGTATGCACTATGAGATATACATGAAAATATACATTGAAATTGCTGTTGATTTGAACGGTACATGAAAACATACATTAGAATTTCGCAGGAAAAACCCATGGCTGTGTCATTAAACTTACACGTGAACATTCTGAAAAGCTGCCATGGTTTTTATTATTGTTGTCAATTGCAAAATGAATGTATCGTTTGACGCAGACATTTTTTTAAGAGCCAATCAGAGGCAGCGATGGTTGTTCAATACACGATAACTTGATTTGTGGTTGGGATTTGAATAAAAGGAATGGTTTTCACTACAATTCATATTAGTAAGAGAATTGAATTCAATTAAGAATGTAACATGTGGCGTTTGATTGACATTTGCAAAAAAGGGTTTAGCATTTGCAAATTTGATCCTATTAAGGTGGAAAAAAAAGAGTTTAGCATTTGCGAATACTTCAGAGCCGAAAAACCCGTGTGATTGACTTGAAATAAAAAATTTTAACAATAAATGGCTGATAAGTGTTTTGGGGGAGATGGGATGATTGTGTACTCTATAATACACAAGTGATGTTTGGAGAGTGTTGTCAGTTTAAAATAGTTCTCACTGGTTCCTGACACTAGGCTACGCATATCAAGTTGAAAATTTGACAGAATGAGGTATTTGAGGTGGAACTTGAACTAAATCAAAACACACTATGTGCACGCTGATTTTCAAAATGGCATATCTCAAAAAGGGATTTGTGTATTAAGTTGGAACTTTCAGAGAGTGCTTAAAGGGAAAGTCAATTCGCCAAAAGGAGCTGGTTCCTGGGAGTAGGCTACGCATATCAAGTTGAAAATTTGACAGAATGAGGTATTTGAGGTGGAACTTGAAATAAATCAAAATACACTATGTGCACGCAGATTTACAAAATGGCATATCTCAAAAAGGGATTTGTGTATTAAGTTAGAACTTTCAGAGAGTGCTTAAAGGGAAAGTCAATTCACCAAAAGGAACTGGTTCCTGGCAGTAGGCTACGCATATCAAGTTGAAAATTTGACAGAATGAGGTATTTGAGGTGGAACTTGAACTGAATCAAAATACGCTATGTGCACGCAGATTTTCAAAATGGCATATCTCAAAAAGAGATATGTGTATTAAGTTGGAACTTTCAGAGAGTGGTTAAAGGGAAAGTCAATTCACCAAAAGGAACTGGTACGAGGGTTCAGTTAAAGTGGGTACAGTTACACGGGGGTTTACTTAAATGGGGTTGAGTTGCACGAGAGTTGAGTTGCACGAGGGTTCAGTTGCACGGGGGTTCAGTTACATGCGGGTTCAGTTACACGGGGTTTAGTTAAATGTGTTTAATTTGCACGGGAGGGTTGAGTTGCACGAGGGTTCAGTTAAAGGGGGTTCAGTTGCACGGGAGGGTTTGAGTCATTTTTACGGGGTTTGAGAGACTCTGTTGCCTGATTCCGTGTGGTTTTTCTTTACTTGGTGCCCAATAAAAAAACGATAGAAATAGTTATTTCCTTCAAAAATCTTTTCCGATGTAACTAAAAGGCATTTGTCTTTGTAATTAGTGAAATGCTCCCTTTTGGAAAAACGGGCATCGCAACCTTGTGTTATCTTAGAGATTAAAGCGTAACTCGAGACATCTTGGCAAAGTTTTTAATAGAGGCTGTTTCCACAGATTTAGGATTCATTATAAAAAATTTTAACGAGAAATGTCTGAAAATTGTTTTTGGGGGGATGGAGTGATGACAGATTGGATGTCTCAGACTAGTGATAGTGCTGTACTGTGGTACGAATTGCTTGTGAAAAACCCAACTGAATGACTTGAAATAAAATTTTTTACAAGAAATGTCTGAAAAGTATTTTTTGGGGGATGGGGCGATGACAGAGTGGATGTCTTAGACTAGTTATAGTGCTGTACTCCGGCATGATTTGCTTTCGAAAACCCGGATGAATTAGTTGAAAATGAAGTTTTAACAAAAAATGTCTGAAAAGTGTTTTTTGGGGGATGGGGCGATGACAGAGTGGATGTCTTAGAATAGTTATAGTGCTGTGCTCTGGAATGAATTGCTTTCGAAAACTCGGATGAATTAGTTGAAAATAAAGTTTTAACAAGAAATGTCTGAAAAGCGCGATCAGAAATTAAGAATTGTCTTGCGGGGGGGGGATTTTCCATGGAAAAGGGGAAGGATATTTTTACATGAAAACAACTTCAACCGTGGCACGCCCCCAAGATCAGAAATTAAATTATAAAAAAGTTTCTTCAACTGAAAGTAAGGAGCAACATCAAAACTTAAACGGCCAGAAATAGAGGCTGTTTCCACAGATTTAGGATTCATTATAAAACTTTTTAACGAGAAATATCTGAAAATTGTTTTGCGGGGGATGGGGCGATGACAGATTGGATGTCTCAGACTAGTGATAATGCTGTACTGTGGTACGAATTGCTTGTGAAAAACCCAAATGAATGACTTGAAATAAAATTTTTAACAAGAAATATCTGAAAAGTATTTTTTGGGGGATGGGGTGATGACAGAGTTGATGTCTTAGAATAGTTATAGTGCTGTACTCTGGCATGAATTGCTTTCAAAAACTCGGATGAATTAGTTGAAAACAAAGTTTTAACAAGAAATGTCTGAAAAGCGCGATCAGAAATTAAGAATTTTCTTGAGGGGGGAATTTTCCATGGAAAAGGGGAAGGATATTTTTACATGAAAACAACTTCAACCGTGGCCCCCCCCCCCGCGATCAGAAATTAAATTATAAAAAAGTTTCTTCAACTGAAAGTAAGGAGCAACGTCAAAACTTAAACGGGTCAGTAATAGAGGCTGTTTCCACAGATTTAGGATTCATTATAAAAAATTTTAACGAGAAATGTCTGAAAATTGTTTTTGGGGGGATGGAGCGATGACAGATTGGATGTCTCAGACTAGTGATAGTGCTGTACTGTGGTAGGAATTGCTTGTGAAAAACCCAAATGAATGACTTGAAATAAATTTTTAACAAGAAATGTCTGAAAAGTATTTTTTGGGGGATGGGGCGATGACAGAGTGGATGTCTTAGAATAGTTATAGTGCTTTACTCTGGCATGAATCGCTCTCGAAAACTCGGATGAATTAGTTGAAAATAAAGTTTTAACAAGAAATGTCTGAAAAGCACGATCAGAAATTAAGAATTGTCTTGAGGGGAAAATTTTCCATGGAAAAGGGGAAGGATATTTTTATATGAAAACAACTTCAACCATGGCCCGCCCCCCCCGTGATCAGAAATTAAATTATAAAAAAGTTTCTTCAACTGAAAGTAAGGAGCAACATCAAAACTTAAACGGGCCAGAAATAGAGACTGTTTCCACAGATTTAGGACTCATTATAAAAAATTTTAACGAGAAATGTCTGAAAATTTTTTTTTTTGTGGGGGGGGGGGGTGGAGCGATGACAGATTGGATGTCTCAGACTAGTAATAGTGCTGTACTGTGGAACGAATTGCTTGTGACAAACCCAAAAGAATGACTTGAAATAAAATTTTTAACGAGAAATGTCTGAAAAGTATTTTTTGTGGTATAGGGCAATGACAGAGTGGATGTCTTAGACTAGTTATAGTGCTGTACTCTGGCTTGAATTGCTTTCGAAAACCCAGATGAATTAGTTGAAAATAAAGTTTTAACAAGAAATGTCTGAAAAGTACTTTTGGGGGGATGGGGCGATGACAGAATGGATGTCTTAGAATAGTTAAAGTGCTATACTCTGGCATGAATTGCTTTCGAAAACTCGGATGAATGAGTTGAAAATATAGTTTTAACAAACACTGTCTGAAAAGCGCGATCGGAAATTAAGAATTGTCTTAAGGGGGGAATTTTCCATGGAAAAGGGGAAGGATATTTTTACATGAAAACAACTTCAACCGTGCCCCCGCCTTGATCAGAAATTAAATTACAAAAAAGTTTCTTCAACTGAAAGTAAGGAGCAACATCTAAACTTAAACGGGCCAGAAATAGAAGTTGTTTCCACAGATTTAGGATTCATTATAAGAAATTTTAACGAGAAATGTCTGAAAATTGTTTTTCGGGGGATGGAGCGATGACAGAATGGATGTCTCAGACTAGTGATAGTGCTGTACTGTGGAACGAATTGCTTGTGAAAAAACAACATTACTGACTATAAATAAAAATTTTAAACAGAATCGTCTGAAAATCTGTTTTGGGGGGACTGGGCAATGACCTAGGGGATTTAAAGGACGAGTGATATTTCTGTACTCTTTCAGGCATAGAAGCCGACAACCCGAATGCATTAGTTGAAAATAAAGTTTTAACAAGAAATATCTGAAAAGTATTTTTTTTTGGGGATGGGACGATGACAGAGTGGATGTCTTAGACTAGTAATAGTGCTGTAATCTGGCATGAATTGCTTTCGAAAACTCGGATGAATTAGATGAAAATAAAGTTTTAACAAGAAATGTCTGAAAAGCACGATCAGAAATTAAGAATTGTCTTGAGGGGGGAATTTTCCATGGAAAAGGGGAAGGATATTTTTACATGAAAACAACTTCAACCGTGGCACACAGTTTCCGAGAACTTGATTTACATAATCGGTGTGAGATGTATTGATCTAGGGGAAGTGAATTTCCGAGAACTTGATTACATAATCTCCCGGGCCTATATAATTTATGCAGTTTTTTATTGTTTTTGTCACAGAGAATAAAAAAACAAGATTTTTCTCACTTTGATGTATTTTCATGATTTATTAATGTCTAATGGATGATGTCAAGGTCGATTGATTTTTTGTTGGTGTTCTTGTTGTTTGGCCAAGTGTAATGACACGAGGGGTGATTTACATAATCGCTAGGGGAATGTATTGATCTAGGGGAAGTGAATTTCCGAGAACTTGATTTACATAATCGGTGGGGAGAATGTTTTGATCCAGGAATGGGAAACAGGCAGTACATGCCTCATTCTAAGCCAATCAGAGAGTCGGTTAAATATGGTTTCCCAATACATCGCAATTCGCCCTTGAGATTTCATATATAACGGACATGCGTTTTGATTAAATTATCAGAAAGTTCCAAGACACAATGGATAAAACAACGAATATTATTGATGAGCTAGAAGCCTTGGCTACTGCGATTTACAATGTGAGTTCTGTTTAGTACATTTTCATTCTTTAATTTCAAATAAAATTATTTTCCTTGGTCAACCTCCAGTATATTCAGGGTATACCCCCCCCCCACACAATACAAACTCCACTATATATTGTTTATACTCGCTAGAAAGCTTAAAATATGTTCTTTTTTACCACCTAAACCTAACCCCCCCCCATCCTCCCTCCCCCCTCCTTTGTTTATGACTTTAATTCTTCCATTGGAAATAACTCTGTTTTTGAACTCTCCCTTTGACAGGCAACTTCCGTTAACTCTTAGGTATGCTATTTCTCTGGTTTGACATAAGCATTCCCGCAATGATTTAATTAGCTGTCACCCCACAATTGCACTTCCTGCATGTTTAAGTTAGTGGTTTAGCCAGAAGGTTTCACAGATCAAAAAGGATTGTTTTTCCCGTCAAATTAAAACAGTTTCAAGCAAAAAGAGATTGCAATAATTAAGCTAGGCCTACGCAACCTGTATGGAAGAGTGAAACGAGTTATCCCCCAAATTAATTGCTAGCAAATATTTTTAGAACATTATGTAAAAAGGGGGAAGGGGATATGCTTCAATTCTATCACCATCATTGTAAAGTGAAAACAAACTGTTTCTTCGTATGAAAAGTAAGGGGCCGGGATTTCTAAGAAAAAGAATACATAGCTTTATTATGTGTAAATTGAATACCATTTACGTCTAAGATCTTAAATTTAGGAATAAAAGCTGCTGGGTTAACAATATTTTTATCTATTTTAAAGCCTAAAGACGGGAACATTTAAAAAAAATTTCTTAAAGGTAAAAATAGAAAAATTGATTTCTATCCTAAGACTACAAACTAGTGATTGTCAACTTTTATTTTTCTCACAATTTGTTCAATAAAAACATGTGATTTTCATGCATAGAATATTTCTCGTAAATTTTACTTTTTGCTGTGCTGGAAAGGGGGGAGGGGGACTTCATTATGATAAATGCTTTCTAGACAAAATTATAGCTAGGTTAGGTTAGGGGGTACTAATTTTTATTCTGTAAAAAGGGAAAAAATTATTTAAATACTAACTTTTTTCTCTTCTTTAAGGATATTTATGATGAATGTGCGCCTCCACCTGAAAAGAGAGCAAGGGAGGGTGAGGCAGCCACATCAGTGCCAGCCCCTATACAGTCTGGGCAAAAGCCAAAAAGAGAATGGGCCATAAGGATGGAGAACCCTGCTGCATCATCGGTGCAAGCCCGTAACATCGCTGACTCAACCGCCCTCCATCATGCAATTCCTAGGCCTTCAAGAGCTGCCACAACTACACAAGGTCAGGAGGTGGCCCTCCAGCATGCTTCGCCAGGGCCTTCAGGCACTCAACTGCAGCCCGGATATAAAAATGTGAGTAAAAAACCAACAAAGAGAAAAATCTCTAAAAAAAAAAAAACAAACGAGACTGTGGCCAGTGGAGAGAAAAGAAAAACAACAGAAACAAAACAACGCGGATATTTTGCCTTTATACAAACAAGGCGTCTTCAGCACGAAACACACTAAAAAAAACAAGATAAAACTAAAAACAAATAAAACCACCACAAAAAAAAAAACAAAACTGTACAATCGGCTCAAACTAATCCACGTAGGGAAAATATTCTAATATAGAGTTACTTCATTGAGGACACCAGAGTAACTTAGGAAAAATAAAAAAACTGTAAATTACTTTAATTATTCAGTTGCGAAATAATCCTTTTGTTAGCTATTACTGAAGCAAATCGTTTTGGTCTAACAGGTAAAATAGTCCCCTGGTGATTATTTAAAATCTTTACTCCCTTATTGACAATTGATTCACTCTTTAGAAGGTTATCATAAATTGGGTCAATATTTAAATTACCCGTGTCCCTATTTATGGAAAGGTTAGCAAACATATGTTTTTTAATTTCTATGGCTTCCCTGGTCCATTGGGTGTACCCCTTATCATTAGAAATAGCCAAGGCTTCATCAAATTTTACAAAATGATTTGGTTGAAGCCAAATATGCTCTGCTAAAGCTGAAACGAAAGTTTCTGGAGGCTTGCTTAATTGTAGGGTTTTTTCTATTGAATTACGGTGTTCAATAAACCTTTCAACAAATTGTTGGTGAGTCCTACCAATATAGAAATTCCCAGAAGAACACGGAATTTTATACACCCCACTTACTAAATTTCCCCGAGTTAAATCCTTACCAGAACTAAAAAAACTACTCATTGGCCTCAGCGATTGGAAACATGTATCAATACCAAATTTACGTAAAACCCGTGAAAGTTTCTCCCCCAAACCAGGTACATATGGAAATGAAATGAAGCTTTTTGATACAACTAAATCTAAAGTCTGAGAAACCTCAATAACCCTACTACTATGTTTGGCCCGTCCATTTTCAATTATTTTATCAATGAACTTAATTGGATAACTATTACAAAATAAAATATCCCTCAAGTATAACAAGTCCGAATCCAGAAATTCCTGGGAACCGATTTTAAAGGCCCTATCCACTAGTGAAATTAAAACCCCCCTTTTCACCGACATAGGGTGGCAAGAATGAAAATTTAAATACCTATCATTGTGCGTAGGTTTTCTGTAAATCGAGAAAAGTAAATGGAAATCCCTTTTAATTAATAAAATATTCAGAAAAGGTAATTTATTATTATCCTCAAATTCAACTGTAAATTTAATATTATTATGAAAACTATTTAAATGCTTACAAAAAAGGTCTAAGGAGTCCAACCCATGTTTCCAAACGCATACCACATCATCCATGAACCTACCCCAGAAGCAGGGGGAGATTTGAATACATGGACACAACATCAAAACTGCAAAGAATTGAACTCTCCTCCAGCGTGAAATTGCGCAATTTATTAGTAAGATCAGTCGAATTTTTTAAATATGATTTTTGTGTTCCCAAAAGTGGACGCAAAGCTACCGACAACCATTTTCCTAATTTTAAAACAGGTGACAGAAAAGTTGACACAATAGGATGGAGGGGGGTTCCAGTCTTATGAATCTTAGTTAGACCATAAATCTTTGGTGCCGAAAAACCCCTAGGATAATATTTGTTATAAAACTTTGGGGTGATATGAAAATTATTTTTCATTGACTCTAATTCCTTTCTTGTTGATTTTACATATTTATCTGTAGGATCAAAATCAAGTTTTTTGTATGTAATAGTTTCCAAAATAATGGATTTAATTTGATTATTATAATCTTCAGTGTTTATAATTACTATCGTGTTTCCCTTATCGGCTCTGGTGATAGTAAGGAATTTATTCTTTTTCAAATCAGAAAGGATTTTAATGTCATTTTTTTTGTGAAATGTCTTTACCAATGAAGTTCATATTAAAGATGTTTAGTTTTCTTACGATCTCAGCTCTGAGTTCTTGAGGAGTATCAACCTTATCTATAGAAGCCCTAATTCCTGACTCCACCTTTGAAATTATTTTTGAATAGGAGACTGGTGTTGGAAAACAGAACTTTGAACCTTTCAACAAAACGGCTTCCTGTTGAATATTAAGAGGCTTAGAAGACAAATTCTTAATTGCTGGACCCAGACAATGACGAGGATAAAAAACATCTGAATCTTGGAAATTCTCAAACAAAAGTTTATTAAACTTTTCAACCAAACGAACATTTGACAAATGAAAATCAGGGCTAAATTATCTATGGGACATTTCATTAATTATTATAAAATTATCATTTGTATGTTTATTTCTTTAATTTTTTTAAAAAGATTTCATTTCATTTGAATTTTTAAAACGTCTCTGTTTTTGTTCATAAATTACGTGATTTAAAGCTATTAGGCTTAATTTATTTTTTAATTTTGTTTTATTTTCAGTTCCAAAATGGGTAGGCTACATATTTTAAAAGATTTCGGAATCACTGATTCCTTCTTGCAATTTTTTAAGAAAATTTGTTGATTTAACAGATTTGAATGTTTTTTGACTAAAGACAAATAATAATTGACAGAAGCGGCTAATTGTTGCCCGTACAATTGACGAATGAAAGATCTTAAGCCGAACTGGCCAGCCATGACAAAAAACCAACATAGAGAAAAATCTCTAAAAAAAAAACAAACAAACGAGACTGTGGCCAGTGGAGATAAAATGAAAACAAAATACAAAAAAAACCGCTTTTTTTTCGACTTTTTAAAAACACGGCGTATAAAGAACGAAAGAAACAGAAAAAAAACAAGAAAAACATAAAACTCACTAACCCACCCCTCAAAAAAAAAATACAAATATGTAAAATCGGCGCAAAAAAATCCACGTAGGGAAAAAATGCTATTATATAGTTAATTAAGTGAGTACACCAGAGTAACTGAGGAAAAATAAAAAAACTGTAAATTAATTTAATTATTCAGTTGCGAAATAATCCTTTTGTTAGCTATTACTGAAGCAAATCGTTTTGGTCTAACAGGTAAAATAGTCCCCTGGTGATTATTTAAAATCTTTACTCCCTTATTGACAATTGATTCACTCTTTAGAAGGTTATCATAAATTGGATCAATATTTAAATTACCCGTGTCCCTATTTATGGAAAGTTTAGCAAACATATGTTTTTTAATTTCTATGGCTTCCCTGGCCCATTGGGTGTACCCCTTATCATTAGAAATAGCCAAGGCTTCATCAAATTTTACAAAATGGTCTGGTTGAAGACAAATATGATCTGCTAAAGCTGAAACGAAAGTTTCTGGAGGCTTGCTTAATTGTAGGGTTTTTTCTATTGAATTACGGTTTTCAATAAACATTTCAACAAATTGTTGGTGAGTCCTACCAATATATAACTTCCAACAATAACAAGTAATTTTATACACCCAACTTACTAAATTTCCCCGAGTTAAATCCTTACCATAACTAAAAAAACTACTCATTGGTCTCAGCGATTGGAAACATGTATCAATACCAAATTTACGTAAAACCCGTGAAAGTTTCTCCCCCAAACCAGGTACATATGGTAATGAAATGAAGCTTTTTGATACAACTAAATCTAAAGACTGAGAAACCTCAATAACCCTACTACTATGTTTGGCCCGTCTATTTTCAATTATTTTATCAATGAACTTAATTGGATAACTATTACAAAATAAAATATCCCTCAAGTATAACAATTCCGAATCCAGAAATTCCTGGGAACAGATTTTAAAGTCTCTATCCACTAGTGAAATTACAACCCCCCTTTTCATCGACATAGCGTGGTAAGAATGAAAATTTAAATACCTATCATTGTGCGTAGGTTTTCTGTAAATCGAGAAAAGTAAATGGAAATCCCTTTTAATTAATAAAATATCCAGAAAAGGTAATTTATTATTATCCTCAAATTCAACTGTAAATTTAATATTATTATCAAAACTATTTAAATGCTTACAAAAAAGGTCTAAGGAGTCCAACCCATGTTTCCAAACGCATACCACATCATCCATGAACTTACCCCAGAAGCAAGGGGAGATTCTAAAACTGTTTATAGCGGAGGTTTCAATGGCATCTATGAATAGATTTGCCAATAAAGGAGAAAGAGAAGCCCCCGTAGGTAACCCATAAATTTGTCTATAAAACTCCCCTCGAAAACCAAAATAAAAAGAAAATTCATTTACCAGCATAATTAGTTTCATAATGACATTAATATCCAAACTGGCTAACGTCACATCCTGTATTAAATCAAAGGGTTTTTCTAATTTACTTTTTAAAATATCCTCGCACCTTTTTAAATCACAATTTGAATACATGGACACAACATCAAAACTGCAAAGAATTGAACTCTCCTCCAACGTGAAATTGCGCAATTTATTATTAAGATCAGTCGAATTTTTTAAATATGATTTTTGTGTTCCCAAAAGTGGACGCAAAGCTACCGACAACCATTTTCCTAATTTTGAAACAGGTGACAGAAAAGTTGACACAATGGGGCGGAGGGGGGATCCAGTCTTATGAATCTTAGGTAGACCATAGATCTTGGGTGCCGAACAACCCCTATGATAATATTTCTTATAAAACTGTGGGGTAATGTGAAAATTATTTTTCATTAACTCTAATTCCTTTCTTGTTGATTTTACATATTTATCTGTAGGATCAAAATCAAGTTTTTTGTATGTAATAGTGTCCAAAATAATGGATTTCATTTGATTATTATAATCTTCAGTGTTCATAATTACGATCGTGTTTTCCTTATCGGCTCTGGTAAGGAATTTATCCTTTTTCAAATCAGAAAGGATTTTAATGTCATTTTTTTGTGAAATGTCTTTACCAATGAAGTTCATATTAAAGGTGTTTAGAAAATATTGGTGAAGCGGGAAGTTTAAGTTGCCCTAAAACGCTTTCTAAAGTTGTCTCTGACAGCACATTAGAAAAAAGCAAAAGAGTATCAACAGAATGAACCGAGTTACACACAGCATCGGAATCGTAGGCTTCTTGGCAAAAAATATCGACAAACTAAAGCCTTTTTCCCTCTGCATATAATGCAAACGGATCTTTTAACTTTAGACGCAATTCAACAGCGTCACAATGCACCCTACAAACATATTCTGGTGGCAATCAGTGTTTTTAGTCGCTATGCCTATGCCATTTAATTACGGTCAAAGAGTGGTGTTGAAGTTGCTCAGGCCTTAGAAAGTATTCTTGAACAGGATTGCTATAGAAAAATTCAATCAGATCGTGGTAGTGAATTTGTTAATCCTCATGTGCAAAAAGTTCTATTGACATATAATACAACACTTTATCATCGTCACAGCCCGATAAAGGCTGCTTTGGCTGAACAATTGATATAAACGATTCGTCTATTAATTTCAAGATATTGTACACTGAAAAATACACCTTCTTTTATTCATGATTTAGATAAAATCATGCGGATATACAACCATCAACCCCATCGATCATTGTCTAACTTAAGCCCTCGGGATGTTCATTGCAGTGAAAATACATTTGATGCTTTTCTAAAGCAATATTCCAATGGTGAAAAAGAAAAAAAAATGTGAAGAAGAAATTCAATGTTGGTGATACTGTTCGAATTCATAGAACCACCAATATTTTTGAAAAGGGGAATTATTTATGAAGCACTGAACTTTTTAAAGTGTCCAAAATCCTGGACACCGAACCCACAACATATCGACTGCGAGACACCAAAGATGATGAAATTCTCGGGGGTTTTTATGAATACAAATTACAAAAAGTTTGAAAAACTAGCGAAAGTTATCAATTGGAAAGATATTAAAGAGTCTTAATCAGAGGGGCCAGAGACAGTAGCTTGTTCGCTTGTTTGGACACAACTCAGATTTTGATTTTCGGATCAAGGTTGAAGATATTGACAATGCCCAATGACTTCTATGTGACTTTTATGTCCAATGTTTCTGATCCTCTCAACAATGACTTGAATAGAACAAGTGATTTTTGGAAAAAACTCTCCCCCACCATCAAATTCGACGATGGAAAGTATGAAGTGGCTCTTGTCGACTGTATTTTCAAAAATACCTACGACATCCTGAGAAAGGATCGTAAATATGAAATAAAAATTAGACCCTATGATTCACCGCCACCACCCTCAGGTGATCAAGAACAAATTCAAAAGATCAATTGAATGGATTATCCATATATTGAATTACCCTACGAGGAACTCACCTGTATGAATGATTTATATCGTTGTATTAATAAAAGAATTTCCGCTCGTAAAAAAAGGAGCTTTTCATTTCAACTATTCAAAGAAGGAGGGCAAGATCTACATTAGTTCACCTATTGCCAACGAAAAGGTTATTCTCAATGATAATCTAAAGGATGTTCTTGGCTTTAAGCTTAATATAATCAACGGTAAAAGTGCCGGAAACACTAATTTCATTTTGGCTGACTACCCACCTGCCTTCTCCACGGACACTTGTATATTTCTCTACCCTTCATATGTGGAAATATCCTGGGTTGGTAATTCAAATGTTCCCCTCCTACGAGTTCTTGAATGAAAAACCAATCAAGAACATATTCACCACTACAATATAAAGCATCTTCAGTATATTCCCGTAAACACTTCCTATTTGGAACTCTGTCAGTTAACACTAAGAACTGAATTAGGGGATCCAATAGAAATTTCAAAAGGTTTGGCTGGGTTTACATGCCATTTTCGTCCCATCGTTCAACAAGATGTCTAATAGAAAAGTGGTATTCATTTGTTCTGATATTGACTGCTATGTTAATACTCTTGGCCCAAGACAACAGGGCAATGGAATGGACTATTACAAAGGGCGCTCGTCAATGTCTGGCTATGGTCTTGGCAGTTGGTTTGCTAAGTTGTTTCGCTCTTCACTATCTCTGGCTAGAAAATATCTTTTACCGGCTGCGACAGATTTTGCATCCTCTACGCTATACGATTGGGGCTCTGGAAAGGATTTTAAAAAAAGAGCTACGGAAAATCTTAGGTCCAGTGCGCAAACCCTTTGGCGAGAGATTAAAACAAAATGTTAAAGGTTTAAATTGTAAAGGTTAACAAAATGGTAAAAGGTCGAGAAACAATGCATCACTCATCAGTCTCTACTCAGGTCGGAAACGCAAAACATCACCCCTGTCAAAGAAAAGAAGGAAAAAGCCGACACGTACTGTAAACAGCAGAAGAAGAAGCCCCAGGAAGAGAATTGTTAGATCAAATCTAGATTTCATTTCCTAAGATGTCATACCTATCGCATAAGAATTCCCAACCTTCAATCACCTCCTCTTTGAATCTATTCAATGCAGAAAATGTTGATGTGAGTGTCAAGCATGGATACTATGAACAATTTTATCTTCAACAACCCCTCTCCGATAATATCCACTTTCAAATCTATTCCAAAGAAGACTAATGGACAAGTCTTCGACATTTATAGATTTACAAATGGAAGTCCGGAAATCCGATAATACAATGCCAACTCTGGCCGATGGAATATCCTATGAAAATTGTATATCACATAATTTATTTCGTCAAATCAGTGTCTACATCAATGGCACGCTGGTGAGCACAAGCAACAATCTCTCAAATTATACAAGCTATATGCAATTCATGCAGATGACACCCAAGTCATACAAGGAATCGAGAGGCACCTCCAATGGATATGAATATATTACTAATACTGATAGCACAGATGCACTTAAAAATGCTACAACTAGTGAATTACATCTAGTTGGAAAAATATATCATGAAATATTTGATATACCCCAATGGTTGCCACCCAATGTTAAAGTGGATATAAAACTGACGCTTGCACCATCCAATTTCATATTGAGAAAAGAACTTGCTCCCAATCCTGATGCATGTCTCTCCCTCACCTCGGCAATACTTCATGTACGCAAACAACAAGTCATGAGTTCTGTTGCTTTGGCAGTGGAAAAACTGAGAGTCAGTGGAAATAATATTAAACTACTTGTTCCTCATACAATCACCAATCAACGTCATATTTCCAGAGGGTCACGCACCTTCACCGACTCATCCTTTATCAATAGTGAAATTCCACCAAAACCCGCTTTGGCATTTGTAAAAAGCGCTAGTGCAATAGGTTCGTGGACTGGATGCCCACATAAATTTGAGATGTTTGGACTTTCACCTCTTGTGTGCAAAGTGAACGGCATCCCACTCTACAATCTATCTTTTGATAAATCCTATAGAACATTGTATGAGTTGACCATGCAAAAACTAGATCATGATTCGTAACTATTTGAAAATGGTATAACCGAAGAAATGTTTGCTAAAACACATGGTATCAATGTACTAGATTTGTCTGGTACGTAGGATATGAGTATAGTACGTACGGGGAGTGTGTGTTTAGAGTGTACATTTGCTGACCCATTGGCTGAGAGAATTGCACTAATCTCACTAAATCAATATAGAACCTATTGGGAAATCACTCCCGAAGGCAGTGTTCTACTAGACTTGGTGCCATGAACACCAGTCAAATAATCAATGTATTTAATATGGATCCCTACATGTCCCAGTACAAATCCCATTGTCTGCCCTCGGACTTTTTTGGAAAAATTCAAAGTGTCAACAATACCTTAATTATTATTAATAGCAGTCCGTCGACTGTTCTGACGGGTCATTGGCCCGTCAGCATTCTACACACCTCTACACACCCCACATCAGCAACTATATTGAGAGCAGTGGGAAAACTATTATTCAAAATCGGAAGAGAGTGCAGGATCTGACGACTAAAAGCTGTGGCTTCCATGCAATACTCTATTTTGTGTTCCGATGCCGCGGCTATACTGACAAGCAGTTTCTCAACATTTATGGAGGCAATCCACGTCTGAATGATTTTCTAGTGGAAAATATCCTCTCAGACCTGTACAGTATAAATTTCAGTGCCCTAAGAGTAAAGTGCTTAAAAAATGTTTGTGAATTTGTTTATTAATAAAATACGTATATATACAACAATGTCTTTAAATATTCACTTTAGATTTCTTCTTCTTCGATATATAGGCAACTGTTTGTGAACCACTAATGTCGGTAAATCATTTGGATTAAAGAGTAAAGTGCTTAAAAAATGTTTGTGAATTTGTTTATTAATAAAATGCATATATATATACAACAATGTCTTTAAATCTTCACTTTAGATTTCTTCTTCGGTGTATAGGCAACTGTCGTGAACCACTAATGTTGGTATATCATTTGAATTCACTGTATATTGATCTTGATTGACTGCAAAGTTAGGGTCACATTTTCTATAGTACAATGTAGCTTCACTCTTGTCGTATTTCTTTGTATAGTCAATGGTATTATTTGCATTCATATCGTGAGGTTCACGACTTTCAATCTGACTATTTAAAGTAATATCGCACACAGTATTTTCAAATTGGGAATTACATTCGGTAACAGCCAAATAAAAATCACTTGGCTTATAGTCATAATAGATAGTTTCGTCACAACGATGACGTAGAAACCAAATTGTCTTGTTATCCTAACAGTTGAATCGTAACCCAGATTCTTCCTCCCAGAATAATTTAAATCCACGACGATACCAATCTCGTAGAAATAAACTAAAATCACGTTTGGGGTTCTTTCTAATCATAGCGAGGTAAGTATTCTCCCACTAATCACATTTGTCATAGTGACAATTGGAGCACAGATGACCTCTAGGGTGAGAGTCACAAATCTCTTCAAGACATGAATTTCATCCTTTAATTTGTACTGAATAGCCTCTATGTAATTTACAATTATTACATAATTTACACTTTTCATTATAGTCATCGATAATTGTACAATTTTCACATTGAGTCCAACTGCCAAGAGTGTACATGCATAGTGGACATGTATAGAACATTTTTTGGTTTCCGATGTCAACTCTATCTCACGGCTAAGACGAAACTGATCGTCCCTGCTGACGGATAAATTCAGGGTGGAGGAATGGGAGAGGAGTAATTTTGTGACGTCACCTCTTTTGAATGGTGGGGGAGCCATATACATTGAATCTATGGCAATGTTTTCAAAAGTATATGAAGTTTTCAAAAGCGTTGAAGAGATAAATCGAAAAAATCATCATCCAAAATCAAATGTTTTTCCATAAACACAAGATTTGATCTAATTCTCTCTCTCTCAAATTTATTCATTTTTCAATCCTTTCACTCTAACTGCTGACTCTAGACTGACCATGATTCTTTAGCCTAACATTCTAACAACAAAAAGAAATGAAACATTTTTGATTTCGAAACAATTTTATTGGATAATTACAACAACAATACTAAGCATGTACAATTAGCGATACAGTTTATTGTCTTCGATATGTTTCTTTAATGCACTTAAAGCACATTGAAGTCTATTCACATGCGCTATATCAACTTTTGCAGCGAAATATAATTGATCCTCCTTTTTAAATTTGCTCAAGGATATCACATATCTTACATATACTTCATCCCATTCCAGACAAAGCCGTGATCCTCTCGTGATTTCCACCGCAATGCTTGGTGCTCTTGTATTATTGCTACCAATTCCACTATCAACTTTTAATAGGGTAAACATTCAACTCATCATCAGCACAAATATATCCAAATGAGTAAAGTCAAACTGTTCTCGCTCCTTTGAATTCTGTTCACAGACTAATAAAAACTATAGCAAAAATTCTTTCCTTATATTCTCTGCAAGCCTCGCCCGCTAATATGTAACCGACTCTCTGATTGGCTTAGAAGGAGCCATGTACTTCCTGTTTCCTATTCCTGGATCAAAACATTCTCCCCACCGATTTTGTAAATCAAGTTCTCGGAAATTCTCTTCCCCTGGATCAATACATTCCCCTAGCGATTATGTAAATCACCCCTCTTGTCATTACACTTGGCCAAACAACAACAACAACAAATCAATCGACCTTGAAATCATCCATTAGACATTAATAAATCCTGA